>NW_026126712.1:0-70353 GCF_943737965.1 Phodopus roborovskii
GGTGACATATATTGGGGTGTGTTCAGATTTTGGATGTTCATATTTCAAAGTTTAGCTTCAACAGCTGTATTACAAGAGATTTTAATTAAATATGTTCCATTTCAACAAACTAGTCTTGGTCTAAAAAAAGAGAGCTGAAAAATGTATGTATGTTCTGTATGTATAATGTGGACACACATGAGTGTCTGAAATGTGATTGTGAATGTGTGAATTCCAACAATAGGTGCTACTTAAATTGCTTGGGATATAGAAAGAAAAAGAAAAAGAGAGAGAGAGAGAGAGAGAGAGAGAGAGAGAGAGAGAGAGAGAGGAGGTCACTGTCTTAATTGAAAGGGTTGGAGCTCTGAGTCTCCCATGACCGTCTTGCAGAGTGAAACAGCAGGACATGTTTAAAGCCAGAATGGCCTGAAAGCCAGAGAATTCTGTATGTATGGTTCAAAAGAGTTTAGCAGAGGGGAGAATAACGAAATCTAAATTTTGGTGGTTAAAAAATGAATTGAAAGTATGGCGGTTAATATAAGATTTGAGAGAAGCTATTGAAAGGAGGCCTCAGGTAATTGCATCCCTGTTAGGCCCCACCTAAAAAGGTGTCAGTGAGGATGCAAATGAGACCATGTCAGCTATTGAGAAAAAGCTTCAGGGAACTACAGCCCTTTTAAGCCCCCACCTAAAAAGGTGTCAGTGAAAATTCAAATGATCTTATGATCATTGAATGATATTCAGATGTTATTAGGAAATGTTCCAATGATTATGTCCTGTTTTAAAAAGAACCTACTGGTGATTTGGAACCTTTAAGCAACATCCTGAAAGGAGATAGTGATCCCAATTCACCTAGACAACTAACTGAAGAGAGTAGACAAGTTCTCTTACAGTTGGAGAATGCAATCCAGCATCAGTAGATTTGCTATATTGACTATGCAAAACCATGGGAGGGTTATGTGCTTCTCACACAGCATAGTAGGACTTCGGTCTTATGGCAAGGAAGATCATTGTTATGGTTGCATTTACCTATTTCCCCAGCCAAAGTGCTAAATCCTTGTTTTGAAGCATTAGCTCATGTGGTACAAAATGCCATATGGAGTCTAGGAGATATTTTGGCAGGGAACCAAATGTAATACATGTTCTCTATAACAAACAAAAAGTTGATTGATTATTTCAAAACAGTGATTCATGTACAATTGCTTTTACTCAGTTTTTGGAAAAAATTGATAATTAGTTTCCAGCTTATAGGCAACTTGTGATCATGCCTCCTTCTGTATATCCTAAAAATTGTAAGGAGTAATCCTGTTAAAAATGCTATATAAGTTTTTCTAATGGAAAAGAAGCTTATGTTACTGATGGAAAAAATATGTAGTACAGTCAGATCCAGCTTCAGCTCAGAGAGCTGAATAGCGAGCTGTTGTGGTGGTTTTTCGGCTTCTGGTGAATGATTCCTTTAACTCATATTCTGATAGTCATTATGTTTTCAGAGCTCTTCATGTTATAGAGACAGTTGCATACATTGGAACTAATAATAATTATGTTAAATTACTGTTTTAGCAAATTCAAAGAGTCATTCATCAAAGGAAGGTACTGTGCTTTGACCCCAGGTAGTACACAGTCCTCTGGTCCCTGTGTAGCTAACTTCTTTCTTAACCAAACAATATGCTACAGGATTAAGAGAAGAGCAATCAGGGCTCTGCCATACATAGGAATAAGTCTGTGACTGGATGCCTGGCCAGAGATAGAGCAGTTGACACACATCAATGCAGACACATCCTCTTCACATGCCAACTCTTTCAACTAAAATGAGGGCCATGTGGAAACATGTTCATGAACTATCATGATTTCCCTTATTTGTGGTTCTCCTGTCTTTGAATAGCAAGGAAAATATTTGTGTGAGCTGCCATAAATCTGACTGAAAGATGTCTTTTCAAGCTCTGTAAAGTCAGCAGAGGTGAGAAGCATGAAGAGGAAGACAGGCGTATACCCTCTCAGCATATGTTTGATGAGTCTGTGAAGGGCTCTCACCCACTGAAGAAGAAGAGTGAGCAGAAAACTGGCATCCCCTGAACCTTCAGCCGTTTATGACACTCCGTGCTTTAATAGTTCAGAGATTGTTACACTTTAGCCTCTGACATAATTGCCATTGATATTTTATAGGCTGATACATAGGGGATGGAATATAATTATTTATAAAATTTATTTATGAACTTACTTTTAGTTTCTTGAGGTGGGTCTCTCTCCATAGCTCTGAATGTTCTAGAACTATCTAAATACACCAGGATAGCCTTGAACTCACAAAGATCTTCCTATCTGCCTATTCCTCAGCCTCTGCCTATGTCATTGCCTCAAGAGTCTGTGACCAAAGGGATGCTCCAACAACCAGGTGGAATCAAGTTTCTTTCTGTACAAATAAGATCCAATATTCTGAAAATCTGCTTTGTTACAGTTTAAGGAAGTCAAGCTCTGACATCATAGGAGGTGTGCTTAAGGTATCCAGGGAAGTTTCCTCTTAGGTGGTAATGTTACCATTGCATTTCTACTTAAAGGAAATACAGCATCAGAATTTTACTGAGCGTTTGCATTCAAATTGCCACTAGATGTTTTATGTTATATCTCTTTAAACAATATGAAATCCCCCCAACTACAGCCCATTATCACAAGGACTATTTGCAGTCCAGTGTCACACATCTAGAAAATGTTAATAAGCCCACCATGAAAAGATCCCACCACCTGCATCCAATAAGCCTCACAGGGACAAGTTTGAGTACAAGAGAAAGATGGAAAGCAATAGCTTGAAGAGGTCTCTGGTTTATCTCACTGTGTGTGCTGCTTTTGCTACAGATTTGGGCACTGCCCTGAGACAACTGTGTTTTACTTAACCCCTTGGGAGTGATATAAAGGTGTTTTGATGAATATTTTCTAACTTGGATATTATTATTTTAATCTTTATGTTTTCAAACTAAGTAACTTGTAGAATTATTGCTTATTAAACAATGCTCAGGAAATACATTTCTTATTAAAGCAATTAACAATATGTTATATTTATATTTTATTCCCCTAGGACCATGTGGGTCTCTGAATTTTATTTATTTATTTATTTATTTATTTATTTATTTTATATAACTAAGTCCATTTAAATGAAAACATATATTTATAGACAATATTTGGGAATTTGGGAGTCGTTCTTTCCAAACTACTTCCTGCTGGTAAGGGGCGATGTCATGGGAGATTGGAAGAAGATTCAGAAATCCTGGCTGTAGTCTGTAAGGCTGCTTATTCCAGCTGTTTTGAATGTAGGATCACCTGGTACTCTGTTTCAGGTGGTCTGGCTTGGTCAAACCACATTAGTCTAGTAGGAATCCACATCTTTTCATTTTCTGTGGTAACAAAAATAGAAATCCTTTTCCCCAGTAACTTGTCCTTGAACTTAAATTTTGGAGTCAAAGCATTTTTTTAATTTAATTTATTATTTTACATGTGGATCCCAGTTTCCTCCTCCCTCCCTCCCTCCCTCCCTCCCTTTCTCCCTCCCTCCTTCCCCCACTTTTACCCTCTCTGTCCTCTCACATGCACTCTAACCCCCCTCCCCTCCCATCTCCCAACACCAATTCCATATGTAGGGGAATGCCATCCAGTTGGGGACATAACTGCCTTAATCTAGAGACAGGAGGGTCTCTGAATCTTATGCCACTCGTTAGGACATGCTTCTTTCAAATGTATGATCATCTTCAACTTTGTTGTAATAACTATACATTATTTTGTCATTTTTGGTTGTTACCTCTTGAAAGTATGTTCATTGAAAAAGATCAACAGAAAGACATTAAGTGAGAAATTATATGGAGTAGAGGGTAAGAAAAATAAAATCAGTATAGGTAGATAGAGAAAATAAGTTCTTTTCAATATAGGAAAACAATAAGCAAATATTTAATTTTTTTAAAACACACAAAAATGATGGGAACTGTAAACAGCAAATTGGGAGTATGCAGTGAGGGGAGAGGGAGTTAGGAGAAACAGAAGGGCAGAAGTGGATGGGAGAGGTGGGCTTGAGGGAACAAGAAGATTGAGTCATGTATGGAATGGAGGAGAGCAAGAAAAGAAATATAATAGACTGAGCCAGTATACGTTTAAAGATATATCTGGCACTAGGAAAATGTTCAGAGATCTACAAGGATCACCCCAAATAACAATCTAAGAAATAGTTGAGAGGCTACCTTCAATGCCCTTCCCCAATAATGAGATTGATGACTACCTTATATGCCATCTTAGAGCCTTCATCCAGTAACAGATAGAAGCAGAAGCAGATGCCCACAGCTAAACACTGAGATGAACTACTGGAATCCAGCTCGAGAGAAGAAGTAGTGGTGAGCAAAGGGGTCAAGACCAGGCTGAATTTTGAAACCTGCAGAAACTGTTGACCTGAACAAGGGTGTGTTTATGGGCCTCAGTCTGATAGCTGGGAAACCAGCATAGGACCAGCCTGGAACCCGTGAATGTGGGTTATCAGGAGGACTTGGAAGGCTGTGGGGTTTCTGGTAGTGGATCAATATTTATCCCTACAACATGAAGGACTTTTTAAATACAGGGAAACTCTCTCAGCCTAGACATGTATGGGAGGGACTAGACCCTGCTCCAAATGATATGACAGATTTTGAAGATCCCCTATGGAAGGCCTCATCATACATGGGGAGCAGAATGGGAATGGGATGGAGGTTGGGTGAGCAGAGGAGGATGGGAGCATGATAGAACTGTGATTGACATGTAAAACCTCAAACTAAACACAAATTATAAAAATTCAGAACACAGTTCTATTGATTGATCCATGCATCCATCCACCTACCCATCCATTCATCCTTCCATCCAATCATTTATGCAACTGTCCATCTATCCATCCATTCACCTATTCATCCATATACCCATGCATCCATCCATTCATTCATCCACCCACCCAACTTATGTGTATGCCTACTTACCCTCTGGTTTAAGTATTGTGATTATATAGCTCATTTAGAAACATAATGTATAATTTAGTACAGATTATAGAGAGCTATTTATAATAGGTAAAACGTATAGTGTCAGTTAGGTTTTCTAGATATATACATATATATTTGAATAAGATAGGTATTAATGAAACCTTTCAAAGACCTACAGAACATGGCATTTTAAATGGTTTAGAGTTTTTCTTAACTGTGAGGCACAACTGCTCCTGGCAACACCACTAGTTAGAAAGGAAGATGGACATCAAAGAAACTCATTATGGAGATTGATTTCAATATGGAAAGACTAGCCATTTGGGCAGGATACTACTCTTCTCTAGACTGTTTGACTTTATGCTGTATAAAGCAGGACCCACATAGAAGTGTCTGCTGATATAAGATTGACATTGCTACAGGGTTCCTATCTCATGGAAGAGTCTCCCAGATATGCTGCAGGACACAGAAAAAATGTGACAGAAAAACTACCAACACAGGTGGGACATTTTGAAATTTCTTGCTTTGCTGAGAAGTCTGCCAGGCACACTATAGCCTATGGGCTGAATAGGGAACATTACAGAAGAACTTCAGGTGCCTGACCAAGTAGTGAGATGTTTCTGTCATTTCTAGAGTTTATATGTTATCCTTCTGTGGTCTTTGATGGATAGTTGAGGTTATGGTTTTCCTTAGTAAGCATTAAAGATAAGTTACATATAGAACTTTAGATTTCAAAGATAGGATAGATGATGGAATATTTCCTTTAAATCTTGCTAAATGTTATTGGACTAATTATTGTTCACTGTGGTTCTTACTTGATAACTGTTTTCTTATATATTTTACTATGTTAAAGTTAAAACCCTTCTTTTTATTTAGACAGAAAAGAGGAGATGATGGGAGTTGTCATACTGCAAATATATTTCTCTTATCTGTTAATGAATACAGTACTGTTGGTCAATAGGAAAGCAAGATAGGTGGGACTAGGACACAAGGAGGAGAGAGGAAGTAGTAGGGAGGAGATTCAAGATGTAGGACAAAGAGAAAAGAATGATGGGCACTTTCTCCTGTAATATAACACCTTCTAAATTGTCTACAACCAGTAGACTGAATGACCCATCCTAATTTCAGGCATTGCCACCAGGGATGTGTCACAGTATCTGAAACTTCGTGAGGTATGAGGGAATCTGGCAAGGTGAAAGATGGGATTTCTGCTCTGCTATGGAAAAGGATATTTTAATGGCAGAGTTTTGTGCAGCAGTACAAAACATTGAATTATCAGCATGGAGGAAGATTGCTGCTGAGCCCCAGTTGGATATGCATACTACAAACAACAGAACTACTTTTTATATAAGGATGAAATCTTCACATTCTTGTTACATCAATGAGATTCATCCATGACAAGGCATTTGGACACCATACTTGGTTCAATAATGTTCTGCACACTGTGATGCCATCAACATTGATGGGCAAGTACCTGTTTAATAAATATACTGAGATCTTTGGCAAGGTATACATGAACCATATTTTAGAATAGGTTTTTCGCGCCTGAGGACCCCCCATACTGATATCCAACCAAGCTTCAAACCGTCCCATACTTCCCAGCAGAGTATAAGTATAGCATTTGCTTCCGAAAACTCCCTCATCTCTCTTTCATATTTATTTCTCATTGGCCTTGGTTGGCAGCTACTGCAGGTTCACCACATATTTACATGATGCCTCCTCAACTGATTGTCCATTGACAGTAATACTGTGAGGACTGCCATTTTCTTCTTCCTTTAGTACATTTGTTTACTTCTTTCTCATGATTTACATATTTTATGTAATTGTAAATTATCCAGATATTAAATCATCTAATTGAGGTGTCAATTGGAAAGATTTCAACCATTTCTTTACAAAATACTCTCAGGTAACTCTTTAGTTTGCTGGCAATGAACTCTTTTCATTCATGAGAGACCATTTGCCAACTACTTCCAAGATTTCTGGAGTGGATGGTATTTTCCTCCATTTAGGCCTGTCCCTAGACATTCAAGTCTATACTACAACAGGAACCTACATTTTTAAGTGTTTGTTTCACACTGACCTCTGACACATTTGGCATTGATATATTATAGGGTTCAATAGAAAATGAAGACTTCATTTATTTATTGACTTTCTTTTATTATCTTTCATGATGTTCTGAACTAAATATTTTGCATCAGGGTAGCCTTGATCTCACATTAATATGCTGGTCTCTGACCCTGCTTCAACCACCACGACACACACACACACAGTTTTAAATTTTGTTTTTTAAAAAATATATATTATGAGTACTCCTCTGTGACTTAATTCTCCCAAAAGATGCCTGGGAATCAGAATTTTTTTTAAGTTTTCTCCAGAATACTATGTAGACCAGGCTGTCCTTGAACTTGCAAAGATATGCTTTCCTCTGCCTCCTCATTGTTAGCTTTAAATGCAAGAACCATCAAGACAGAGATGGAGTCAGAAGTTTTGAAACCATTAATTTTCTTTACACATTGTGTATGCTAAAATAGCCCCAATCTCTTTATATTCCTGGCCCAGCTCTTTGAGTGCTGAGTTTATAGGCATGCACCCTTCACCCATTTGATAAATTTAATTTACCAAAAATGTCAGCACAGACTTCATTGTCTCAATCCATCCATGTCAAATGTTGTTATGAATACTTTGTAATTATAAATAATAATCACAAAATTCTAATAGTGATATCTCTCCATACTCTGTTTTCTGAAAATGGTTAAGTGGGGGCACCTACTTTCTACAAAGTAAATAGTTTAGTAAGGACTGTCTCACTGGGATACCTGGCACCCTAATTTATTCTGAGAACCACGGGATATACTAACAGATACACAAAACTATGATACTTATTTGAAAAGTGTTTATTAAGAAATTTCCAATAACTGGGCTACAGAGATGGCTCAGCAGCTAAAAGCACCCGCTATTCTTATTGACGATAAGGGTTCAATGCACATTGAACACCTAATGGCTTACAACCATCTGAGTAAGTCTCATTTCAAAGAATCTGGTGCCCTCTCCTGGCCTCTGCAGAAACCAGCCATAAACAAAGTGCACATACATACATGCCCTCAGAACCTATGAAATAGTGCTGGGCATTGTAGCACACACATGTAATACTTTAAATGAAAAGAAACCAGAAGGTGAGGGCTGTTGTTCTCTAAGAACCCTTACGTTAGAACAAAACAATCATTACATTGGATTGAAAATTTTGACAACCTCTGCTTCTCAAAACTGCAGGGCTTGTGGTGAGTTTTCCTGTTGCTAATTGATTCTTCTTGTTCATTTATCATTAATTTTCTTTCTTTCTTTTTTTGGTTATTAAATCTCTGTCTATTTTTCTATTTGTTCATTATTTGGAGACAGTGTCTCATTCTGTGTTCCATGGCATGCCTCAAGCTGAGAGATCCTCCTGCCTTTGAGACCTGAATGCAGGGATTAAAGGTTTCAGGCCCATGTTAATTTTATTAATTAATTATTTTATTTATTTAATTTTTTTGCATCAAGTTTCTCTGTGTAGTCCCATGTGTCCTTGATTCACTCTGTAGACCTTGCTGGGAGGTAAGTCATAGAGATCCACCTGCATTTGCCTCCCAACTACCGAAAATAAAGTCATGGACCACTACTGTCTGAATATTTTTTAAATTATACCTGTTGAAGTTTCTCAAAGTTCCTGAAGTTCATGAAGGTCTTGAAGAAGGAGATCATACAGTATGTACTGAAACAGATTCCTTGGACCAAAGTAAAGAAGACTTATAGGAACATCTTGCCAACCTACTGGTGAAGCATCATACAGAAGAACCTTGAGATGTGACCTTCAGAATCTTCCAGAATATCAATAGGAAGGATGCCAGTGATAGGTCAGCAGGAGATTTGCTGGTGAGTTGGGTCAACTTCTTTACCATGAGATTCATGTCATAATTAAGATAATTCTTCTTTAGGCCCAACTCCCATAGGAAAGGCAGGTATGGGGCCCATTTTTCTATTTGAGGAAGTAGGCACACTGGGGTAGATATGTTAGCTCTGATCTTTGAAGTCAAATGAATGAAGGTTTCATGCCCTAAACTACCTAGACATCAGTAATTTTGCCCTTGCATCAAAACTGAATACTTAACTCTAGAGTGACGTGGTCGCTCTGGATTTGGACTGTCAGCAATAGGAAACACATGGGGATGAGGAAATTGGCTCTGTCTTTGTAAACATGAAAACCTGACTTCAGAAACCACATAAAAGCCAGGAACCATAGCAAGTTGTCCCTTCGGCATGGCAAGTTGTAAGCCAGCTGAAAAGAAATCTGTCTCAAAACCTGACATGCAGGGGGGGCTGGAGGGATAGCTTAATATTTAAGAACACCTGCTCCTCTATCACAGGACCTGGGTCAGTTTCCAGAAGCCAGATGATGGTTCACAACTATTATGTAACCCAATGGTCAGGGAATCTAGTGCCCTCTTCTGTCTCCTGAAGGCACAGCACTCATATGATACACATATATGTATGCAGACAAAAGAACCATATACATCAAATTAAAGCAAGCCCGTTTTTATTTTAATGCAGGGCACCTGAAGACGACACCCAGTGTTAGTCTATGGTCTCAACATGTATTGATTCTGTATCCTTCCCCCCCATCCACCCACCTATATACTTATAATGCATGTATTTGAAACAAATCTAATCAGTTGTGAAATAAGTTTTCTCATTTTTTGTCAAGGCTGGTATGTTTATATCTTTAACAAGCACAGGTATAAAATGGAAAAGCCATTTTTCATTAAATAGCATGGTTTTAAGAGTCACATATTTATTTACTCTTGTATAAAATATCAGGATGCAATTTTCTGATAAACTTAGGTCTGTGGCTACAAAAGGTTCTTCACACCTTAGTGTTTTGTTTGCTGTTTTAAAAATGTCTCTGTGCTGTTCTTTTACTCTGACTTCTTCTGGGACTCCAGATGTGAGCTCAGCATTTGGCTTTGGTTCCAGTGTTGTCCACAGTCATTAAATTTTAATACAAGCTTTGTACTTAGTCCATGCCCTTTACCATGTTTGCTATTTCTCTGTACTTGCCATCACTCTGAATATGCACAACAGTCTGAATGTGATTTGCCTATGAATTTGATGGTAGAAGCTACTCTAGAATATCTTTTAGACATATTTTAATATGTGCTTATATTAAACATTTAGAAAATCATTTTGACCATTTTCTCCTATAGGAAACTCCAGAGGTTTAATCTGTTTGGAGATAGAAGCAAAGAAGTCTATCCAGCACATACCTCAAGAGGGAAGAACTTGACTTCAAGAAGATTAATCAGTTAAGTCACACAGTAAGCTTTACAAGGGCATGTGTTAATAACAAGTCTAGCTCTTGACTGAAAAGTAGTAAGACACAATCAAGAACAGTGATCTTTAAAAATTATGGAGGTAACGTACAGGCAAGAAGATCTGAATCCACATTTCCTGATCTTGTGTAAATGCTGTAGAAGCATGATGGACTACCTACAATTATAACTTTGGCAGGCCCAAGGTCAGGTATCCCAGAGCAAGCAGGCCCACAGAGGCTAGCCCTGTCAGCAGACTCTGGTTTGATTGAGAGAGCCTGGCTCTCTCTCTCTCTCTCTCTGTCTCTCTCTCTCTCTCTCACACACACACAGTGTTGGGCTAGAATATATGTCCTAGAAATATCTTAACTGCATTTTAGTTGTGATTATGTGACAATTGATGGCATAAATCTTTTGGGATAAATCATATAGCTTGCTGGGTAAGTATTGCTATGTGAATTGTTAATATTTTATTTTATGCATTTTAAGTGTTTGCCTGCATGGGTATATATGTACCGCATATATGTCTCTTTGCTACAAGTCAGAAGAGGGTTTTGGTTCTCTTGTAAATGTAGTGAGTGAAGGTAGTGTGCTGGTGGGTGGGTGCTGAAAAATGAACCTGGATTCTTCTGCAGAGAAAGCTCTCTTACACAAATCCCATTCCTGCTATTTAAAGGTGTTATTTTTTTCACTTGCTTTTATTATCTTTTCTGCATGTTTAATGTATCTTACTGATTACATTGTAATGTGAGACTAATTGCATTTGTAGATTGGATAGAAATAAAGTAATGGGAAACAATATATCTCAACATTGAATGCTTTGTGTTGCCCATTCCTAAAAGATTAGTGTCAAGTGCTAATGATAACATTGTGTTCTGTTTCCTTGTATAATTTAGCAGCTGTTTGAAAAATACTGAGTAGGAGTAGGAGACTAAAATAGCTGTCTTGTGTGTTTCTGCTGGAAATAGTGACCCCCCCAACATCCCTGTTGTCTCTAACTCAATTGCCAACACTATGGAGCACCTGATTTTACTGGGCAATGGTATTTCTGGCAACAGCACACTTATTACTGCAGTTGAACTAGAGTGGTGTGTAAATCTGAGTTCACTTGCCCTGGATTTCTGTGATTTTACAGCTGAGATGGCAAGAGTCTTAACTGATAGCAACCATGTGCCTTCACAGCGATCTCCTGGTCCGCAATGTTTCAGTGATGCACAAATGATTACACAACATGCCAAATGATGAGAACTATAAAGCCCTAGCAGGAAAGATCTCCAGCCTTCAGGTCTATCTAATGGCTTTTGATGTGCAAGGAGAAGACATGCTAAAGATTCTGAAACCCAGTATACCACTTGAGAGTGTTCACTTTGACAGCTATGTCACTTGTGTCTCAGGGGCTATTGTTGATCTTATATCCAGGCAGTACAGCAAATTTCTCACCCATTTTTTATTGGTAATTGATGTAAGTGACACGTCTGGTTTTCCAGATCTTAGTGACAGGTGCAATAAAGATCAATTTATTTTATCAGCATGGTTGTGCACAAAGCTCATGGTGTGTGGTTTTATTCACTATAACTTGATACTGGCATCATACCTTAAAGTGTTTCATTCTGGTAAATATATCGCAAGTTTGAAAGTCCTGTCTCAACCCTGAGTGCTCTATCCCTGGGTCCCTGTAATGATTTTACCTGTCATGAGGAAATAATACTAACGTAGCTAAGGAAATAGATATGTAACTACCTACATTGGGTATATTCACTCCAATCAGAAGATCCTGAAATGATTAGGAGGAGGGACACAGAAAGAAGGAAAGTGTGACTTTTATACTTACAACCTCATCTTTTAGATTCTAGTGTTGATGTATTTACTATATTGTTTAAATTATCTATTACTTATACATATGCTTACTTCTTAGCCATTCATCTTAGTATGTGTACTATTCTCTTTTGAATAGAGTTGCTATTCAAATATACTAAGAGAAAATTTTACTTTAATACAAATACATTTTATTTTAATATAAATAATATATGAAAATGTCTTACCTAGGCATGGCATCACAAGTAAATAATCTCAGCTCTTGAGAGGCTGAGGTAGGAAGATTGCCAAGAGTTTGAAAGGGCAGTCTGGTCTACATAAGTGTTCTAGTCCAGCCTGAGATACAGTGTGAGACCATGTTCATAAATTAGTAATAATCAGAGTATAGTGGCACACATCTTAAATCCCAGGACTACAAAGGAAGAGGAATACAGATCTCTGTGAGTTCAAGGCCATCATGGTCTACAAAGCTAATTCTAGGACCACCAGCGATGCTACACAGAAAAATCCTAACTCAAAAAACAAAAAGAACCAACAAATAGGTAACACAACAAGCAAGGACTGTTTTACCTCTATAGTAACTCTTTCATTGTTTTTGAAACTATTTTTCTTAGCCTGCAATTGTGTCCCTTTAGGTTTTACTTTATAATTGGCCATAGAATTATAGGTAATAGACAGAAAAAGATCCATATTAAAATTAGCAAGTGGTTGTTGGGGAAGATGGCTCACGGAATGAAGTGCTTAATGTGCAGGTACAGGACTAGTGTTCATATATCTGGAACCCATCTAACAGCCAGGCAGCTTGGTGGCCACCTCAAGTCCTCTACTCAGGAACAGAGAATAGAATCTCTCCCTGGGTCATGCTGGCTAGCTATTCAAGTTATGGTTCAATGTCAAGATCCTCTCTCAACTAACAAATCAGAGAGCAAACAGGAAAGGCATCCAGTGTCACCTTTAGACCTCTACAAGTTGGCATACACTTGCATGCATGCACATTGTGTAAAATAAAAACAGGGATTGCCAAACAATCCTTTTTAAAGCTTTTTCTTCTTTCAGAGTCTTAGATAGAAATAAAGCTTCATCATCTTCCTCACTTATCCTTTCCCAGAGGTGACCTCTGTTCTGAGGCTGACACATAGTCTTATGTTTCCTATGACTTCTGATAATAAACCATTGCTCTCAAAGTTCCAGATGTCATGACTGTAGACTATGAGAAGCCATAGGAAATATTTTTGCAATGAAGAAAAATTCCTGTTTTGTATATCGGGTTTTTGTTTGTTTGTTTTGGTCCTCAAGACAGGGTTTCTGTGTGTACCCTGGCTATTCTGGAACTCACTCTGTAGATCAGGATGAACTCAAACTCAGATATCTGCCTGCCTCTGACTCCTAAGCACTGGTTCTAAAGGCATGTGCTATCACAGCCCAGATACATACATACATACATACATACATACATACATACATACATATATATATGGGACTTAAGTGGGAAATAAAATGTGTTCCTTATGATAAATCAAATGTCTTTTTTTTTTTTTTTTTTTTTTTTTTGCTGAGTGAAATACCACTTGACAGCTCACAACTCTGTGACATTCTTAAGAGAGTATGAAACACCTAGGTAGTCATGACTTTTTATTCTCAATTTGTTTTAAAGGGAAAGGACTGACGTGGTGAAATACAAATGTGTAGCTTCTTATGAAGCACTTACCGAGGAACAGAGTAAACTTACCAAAGACAGAATAAAACAGAAGAGAAAGACAGATGCCTTCTTCTTATATTTAAGATGATACCATGTGGGCACTCATCCTCATTGCTATTGCTGGTCTTTGTGGCTCTCATCTCAAATGCTTGCAGTCACTGAAGAAAGCATTAATATTTACCAAGGTGAACTAACCGAGGATGATGTGGATTCCTGTGCATAAACTTATTGAGCAGAGCAAGTATCGCTGGGCCTTGGTCAACCTTGGCAAGCAGTCGTGGACCCTGAATCACTCAGTGTCTTCACTAAACCAAATTGTCATTTTTACAGAGAGATACTAAACTTCAATGAAGACATTATGTTTTGTAAAATGTATAATTTCTGTGTCCAGATATGCAAGTAGGGTCTTAGTATTTTTTTTAAGTATTGTAAACTAAACAATTTGTGCTGTGTTAAATCAGCTTTATAGGATTATATATGTATATTCTATTTCTTGATCAAAGAAAATAGTTAGGTATTGGTTTTACAAGTAGAATGTTACATTGTACAGGGCTTTCTTGGTTGATTAGATTGTTACCAAACCTTAAGGGCAAATAGACAATAATTATCTGAGGTTGCTGCCTAACTTTTTCATTGAGGTACTCTGCTTTTTGGACATTTTTATTCTTTCTTTTTCAAAATGCCGAGCTCAGAAGCCAAATCACACACACACACACACACACACACACACACACACACACACACACACTCATAGCATAGCCAGGTGGATTGAATGCATTGCACTGCATCTATGTATTCTGGTAGCATCTCATTGATTTTGGTTTAAAATAGAAGGGAAGGTAGTGTCCCAAATGAGATATCTTTAACAGAAACCTGAGTTTAACTTTTATTAACTATATAATAATTGATACTGCCAATTACCATTCTGAATTTCATATAGTATAAGTTAGATATTGTTTCATCCTTTTTAAATGCATTTATATAAACTGAACCCTCAAATTGCTGGATATTTTAGGCTATATCCGACTTAAGTTTTTTCACCTCTTACATTCAAGTTAGCTTCTTCAGCCCAGATATCAAAACAGTGGAGGAAGAAATGAACTGTATTCCAGGGAATACTTCAAGGCTAAGTGAAAGCACAGAACTGTAGGCAAACAGGCTTGCAAAACAATATTAGTCATAACATCCTTAACAAGTCACAGGATTCTCTCTGTCAGCATGCATGTCAGCTGGCAAAGAATAGATCTGCATGAAAAAGTGCCCACATGCTGGCTGGATCTGGCCGCTTTGGCCAGCTGGATGCTGCTAGATTGTACTATTTAATGTCGAATTTTGACTTGTGGTAGACAGCTGTGCTGTGTGTCAGCATCCTCAGATGAGGGATGGGAAAAAAAAAAAAAGACAAGGAAAAAACGCATTTGAGTGAAGAGAGAATGGAAGGGAAAGAAAGGAAACACAAAAGCTTGTTCCATGACAGGTGTGAGTTGCTATGGTACATACAATAATGTTAAGGACAGCCTCCAATAATCAAGTAAGTAGCCGACATGGGTGGCTAGCAGTGCTGAGACCTGGCTGCTCCATTGGAAGTTTGGAAACACAATTTATTTATGGAACAACTTTATATATCATAAAATGGTTTTACCATCTTATATTAAATGAACTGTTGACAGGCGTGCACTTTGTCCAGTGAGCACATACTATGTGGATTTTATATGCACATCTGTAGTGTGAATCCACTGGCACAGTGTGTGTAAATTCCAGATGTGGTGAGAGTTTCCCTTGTACAGGTCATCAGATAAAGCAACTCCTGACAGAAACTGTAAGGAAACCAGCAAAATGTTTGACCCAAAGATGGATGTTGTATGGTTTATGTTAAATATATATTCTTTTAATCACTGAAGAAAGCATTAAAAAGTGACCATTGTAATGTATTTTATTGTATATGAAACACAAACTGTCGATGTTTAAATAAAACTCTTTGGCTGCAGAGTTTAGAAAGCTTAAGTTTTTTTTTTTTTTCACTTTGAGAAAATCCAAGCTTACAAACAGACTAAGTCAAGCATGTTCACACACTCCTATAATCCTAGTTCTTAGAGACAACAGGAAGATTGTAAATTGAAGGTCACTGTCTCAGTTACTTCTCTGTTGCAGTGAAAAGCACCATGACTAAGGCATCTTATAAAAGAATGTGGTTAATTGGGCTCACAGTTTCAGATGGTGGAAGAAAAGCAGGACACCAGCAGGAAAATCTGAGAACTCTTTTCTTCATCCACAAGTAGGAGGAAGGAAGAACTGAATATGGCACAGGGCTTTTGAAACCTCACAGTCCTATATCTTAGTAACTGTTCTATTGCTGTGTGAAATGACACCATGACCAAGGTAGCTCCTGTAAGTGGAAACATTTAACTGGGGGCTTGCTTACAGTCTTGGTGGCTTAGACAATTGTCAACATGTGAAAAGAATGGCAGCATGCCAGCAGGGATGGTTCTGAAGAAGTAGCAGAGTTGCTGTTTTTTTTTTTTTTTTCATTTATTTATTTTATATAACCAAGTTCATTTAAATGAAAACAAACATTTATACACAATATTTGGGAATTTGGGCGTCATTCTTTCCAAACTACTTCCTACTGGTAAGGGGCGCTGTCATGGGTGATTCGAAGAAGATGCAGAAATCCTGGCTGTAGTCTGTAAGTTTTGAATGTAGGATCACCTCATACTCTGTTTCAGGTGGTCTGGCTTGATCAAACCACATCAGTCTGGAAGGAATCCACATCTTTTTATTTTCTGTGGAAACAAAAATAGAAATCCTTTTCCCCAGTAACTTGTCCTTGAACTTAAATTTTGGAGTCAAAGCATTTTTTAATTTAATTTATTATTTTACATATCAATCCCAGTTCCCTCTCCCTCCCTCCCTCCTTCTCTCCCTTCCTCCCTTCCTCCCTTTTTACCTCCCTCTTCCCTCCCTTTTCTCTCTCTGCCCTCTCACATGCCCTCTAACCATCCTCTGCCTCCATACCCCCACCCCAATTCCATATGTAGGGGAATGCCATCCAGTTGGGGCCATGTAGGTCTGACAGGTCATGTGAAGTAGGGACTAGGGCTTCTCTCCTGCCTCTAGATTAAGGCAGTTATCCCAGTCCAAAAACTGTTGTTTCTATGTGAAATAAAAAATTTTATTTTAAAAATATATTCATGAATCTATATAAGTATTTCATATGATATCAATGCATGAATCTATATTTAAAAAGACAGTGGAAGGACAAAAGCCACATGGCAACATACTCTGAAGTGTTGTAAACATCACTTCCTAACAGATGTTTTCCATTGATTCAACCATTGTCTACTTTACTAAGTATTGTATACTGATTTTATGTTTTGTTTATGAAAGAAGATGAAGCAGAGATGGTTACTCTTATATCCTATAATTACACACTCACATTGCTCAAAAGTAATGCCCAATTCAATTTCATGAGCTTTCACCTGTCCCATTATCACTTCAATTAGTCTAAGTATAAGGGAAACTAAATGTCTTATCATGTCAGGCTCTTGTTTCAGGCTATGAACAAACTATGACAGCAAGAATCTGGGTCCCTAGGATTCACAGAGCAGGAGAACGACATTTAGTATGTGATTACTACAGGCCAGAATTAGCACTTAAATAATGAATTCGATTTCTTGAGTTGCAAATTTTAGGTCAGATATGGAACAATTTTGCATGTTTTTATGCCCAATGAAATTAATAGTATTTTGGGAATCAAAATTGCTAATACAAAGTAAAATACTGCTCCAGGGAGAGAAAGAAGAAAGTGGGTTTAAACAGAGATTTAAGGATGTCAAGTTTACAAAAGTTTCAATATAAAACTTGATTGTAGATAAATACTAGTCATTAGTTCTTTTCAATTTGCTGAATCAAGAAATAAAATGGGAATGAAGAAGTAGATGTACATGTTGTAAAATTCTAATTAACAGAATAGAGGGAAGCAGTGCATTCAGTACAAAGCTTTGCTTTCTGTCTGGAGCAGAAACACCTCCTGGTCACTGAATGTCCCCATTGCCACTAGGGAACCATTCCAGTCATGATCACACTGCTGTGCTAGAGAATGAGTTCTTATGCTGTTCCTTTACACTGAAGCAAAATATAACTGAACAGGTGAAAACCACTGGTTGAATACACCGACAGGAAATTCATTAGTTAGGTCTCACTCTCTATTCCTATCAGTATGCAAGACCAAGAACATGAACACCAGTCTGAAGATACTTGAACTCCCTACCTCAGAAAGAGGTATCTCAAAGTAGTTACATTATGGCAGCTCTCTCAATGCAGCCCATGGAAAACAGTCAATATCTTATATGTTAAGAATAAAATGACAGGCATGGTGGTACACACCCTTAATTCCAGCACTCTAAGGGCAAAATCAGGAATATCTCCAAAGTCAAGGCCAGCCTGGTCATCACAGCAAGTACAAGGGACTACACACACAGACCCTATCTCTAAGAAGCAAGCAAACAAAATTAATCAATGTATAAATAGTTAAACTGAGAAAAGAGGAAATATATAAAAAGCCAGTCAGACTGACAGGAAGGGAATAGGGCTCTTTGCCTACTGTGTGAGCTGAGAACCTCAGCTGTCACCAGAATGTACTGTAGAAAAATAATATTCCAGCTGTCAATTAATCACCATACATTGAGCATCAGAATAGGAATGCCTGTACCTACTTTTGCTCTCTCTCTCTGTCTCTCTCTCTCTGTCTCTCCCATCTCTTTCACCTATCACACAGCATACACAAGCACACTTGTTTTTGAAGTGTTAAAACTCGTCAGTGAACTAAGTTTAAAAAAAAAAAAAACCTGAAGTTCATCATTAGGCAATATTCTGGCTTCTTTAAACCATATGTAAGTTTTTAAAGTCTCTTATTCTTCATTTTTGGTCATTCATATCTAACTGCAAAAAGTAGGGTACATATTTCGTAAGATAACCAAATCACAAAAACTACAAATGCTTTACATCTTTTTATATAATTTATGTCTGCAGATAGATGCATTGTTGTTCACTACTCCCATGTCTGATGAACACATGCATGTCTGGTGTACTTGGAGGCAGAAGTGGCCACTGGATTCCTTAGATCTGGAGTGCTTTAAACCCCAATATGAATACTGAACTCTGGTTTGACGTAGCAGCCAGTCTTAACTACTGAGCCACCATCTCTCCAGCCATAGACATTTCCCCCTTGAACCACTGAATTGTTGGTACAGTAAAAAAGACTACATTATGGAATCATGTTTATGGAAACCTGGCTGGGTTTTTGGTTATTTATTTTGTTTTGTTGTTTTGTATAATCGATGCCAAACAAGATTATTTATTCAATAGAAATTTATTTGATTAAATATACAATATCTCTACATTTGTCTAAAACCATAGCGAACACATTCCAGGTAAAGATACAAAGCATTCCCAGTTTAAGATAGACCAATAATAAAATTACATTTATAAAACTACCATAATTATGAATAGGTAGTCCACCTGAAAAATACTATACAGAATTAAATAAAATGGAAAAAATTACCAATAAGATTCAGAGTTAAATCATCCTTATTTACAAAATTCTATTCTGTTACCATTTGATTTGAGGAGCAATATCATCACATAGGAACAGCAGTTACCTAAACTTCATCTAAAAAGAAAATGGATGCCGAGGAATCGGTCAGGTGTCCTCTGTCTCCAGATGTTCCAGTGCAGGCTGGAGGTTCTGGTGCAGGTTGACTGGAAGTAGGATTCAAGTCAGGAGAGAACTCATTTCTACTTTGAGATGTAAGAGTGGTGGAAGAACTCGAAACTTGGGGGAAGATAAGATGGAAATCCCCTTCATTTGCACACATTTCTCCCTGTTCCAAGAGACAGGAAAAAGACAGTGGGAGTTGAAACCCTGTACTGCACCCTTGTTAAACCACTAGTTCCAGCCCTTATTCTGGTATCCAAACATTCATACCACAATATTTGATCTGCCAAATAAATCTTGACATTACATAATGGACATTTTAGCTACAAAGGACTAATAATAACATCACAAAAAATTTCAAGGGTGTTTGTCACTGGCAGCAATGCAAGATCTCAATACAGTGCAGACTTACTGGAAATAAGCTTTTCAATACATTAAAACTTTGAAACTTAACATTCAGGTCATTGATCTCGACCTGATATCCTATTTGAAGCATTTCCTGTCATGCCAAGGACAACCTTAAATCCCTCCACCACCAAAAAAAAAAAAAAAAAAAGCCTCATGGCATGCTTATAGAAACTTAAGACTAAAGGTGAGGGCACAGAGCAGACAACTAGGACAACTAAGCTAGTTCTTGTCTAGTATTGGAAATATGATTTTCTGTATGGAAACATGTGATTCCAAAGGGGGAAATTATACTGTAAAATCAATAAATTACTTTTATTTTAAAATGTAAGGGTTGGAAAGAATTTCAAAAAATTCAATAAATGACTAAATATGATCTTAGATTTTGATTAGGATCATGTGGGAACCACTACTTAGGAGACATACTTAATACTTTAAAACAATTTAGCCAGTAATCATAAGACAAACATCTAAGTAATTATTTTAAATATTTTTTTTATTTTAAATATTTTAAATATACTCTTATATTACATGAAGTACACATATACTTAACATTAAAAATGCTTGTAACTGAACATTGGTGGCACAGGCCTTTAATCCCAGTATTTGGGAAGCACAAACTAGCTTTCCAGTTAAGGCTCCAAAGCTATAGGGAAACCCAGCCTTGGGGAGAAAAACAAAGCAAAACAAAAACCTGCTTATACATTCAATGATCTTTTAACCTATCATATTACAGTTAAAATTCAAATTCAAATTTGCCTAATATTGATCAAGGTGAAGCTTTTACTTCCTTTGATGCTGGACAGTAACCTGTGAGCCATATAAACCCTGTCCCTCTCAAGTTGGTTCTGGCTAGTGTTTCTCCCTGTAAAAGGAACCTAACTTGATGGAAAGCACAGATAAGCACTGACACAAACACAGACCTTTAAAGAAAGCCTACATGGCATTGGAGGAAACTGCAGGCCTTCAATATCCCTTATTGGGACATACTGTTGAGGATCTGCACAGGTGTTTCCTGGTGGAGGAGTTGGTGGGATCTGTCCTCTAGGATCACCTGGTAAGGCAGGGCCTCCAGGGCCTCTAACCTTGGGAACAAGTGGAGGAATCAAGCCATGGCCAGCTGGTTGGCATTCAGTAGGGACATAGTTGGGCACACTTGCCTTCTGTAACAGAGAAACAATCAGCAGTAAGTAAAGACATTTAATTAACAGCTCCTTTCCTGGGTGTGTGAGGCATAGAAGAAAGCAGTCCATTACATTCTAGTAAGGCTGGGGATAGGCTCAGTATCCCACAAAGGTGCAGGAGCTGCTTATTTGTTATTCTAAGTAGTTTTACTGACTTCACTCTCTCCACACCTCTTCCATATTGTAGTTGAAGTTCTAGCTAAGGCATTAAGAAAACAAAAGAAGATCCACGGAATACAAATTAAAAGTAACAAATCAAACTTTCACTATTTGCAGATGATATGACAGGTTACATCAGGGAATACCTACCACTGATAGACACCTTTACCAAAGTGGCAGGATACAAAATTAACTAAACATATAAAAAAATTAATCACTAACCCTACTATATACATATGATAAAGGGGCTGAGAAAGGAATCACAGAAACATCTCTCTCTTTTTTTTTTGCATTATCCAAGAAAACATAAAATAGCTTGGGGTAATGTTAACCAAACAAGTGAATAACTTATTTAATAAGAATTTTGAGTCTTTAAAGAAAAAAAATTAAAGAAGATACCAGAAAATGGGAAGATCTCTCATGCTTTTGGATAGGTAGGATTAACATAGTAAAAATAGTAGTCTTTCCAAAAGTAATCAACAGATTCAATGCAATCCCTATCATAAACCCCAGCACAATTCTTCACAACCTTGAAAGAACAATAGTTCTTCCTATGGAAAAACAGTAGACCCAGGGTAGGCTAGACAATGTTGTATAATAAAGGAACTTCTTTCTGGAGGCATCACTTTCCCTTTCTTCAAGCTCTACTGTAGAGCTATAGTCCTGAAAACAGTTTGGAACTGTCACAAAAATGGATAGGAAGACCAATGGAATCAAATTTAAAACACTGATATTAACTCATACATCTACCAATACCTGATTTTTGACAAAGCAGCTAAAGTTATACAATGGAATATAAAAAGCATTTTCAACAAATTGTGCTGGCATAACTGGAGGCTGACCTGTAGAAGACTCCAGATCACCATGCATAATACTTAAGTCTAAATATATCAAAGAAAGACCTCACCATAAATCCAGCCACATTGAACCTCCCAGAAGAGAAAGGGGGAGGTATCCATGAAAAAATTGGTACAGGAGCCTGCTTCCTGAACATAACTCCAGTACCACAGACTCTGAGATCAACAATTAATAAATGAAATCTCTTGAAATTGAAAAGCTTATTTAAGACAAAGAATACAGTCAACAAGACAAAATGGCAGCCCACACAATGGGAAAAGATCTTCAACAACCCCACATCTGACAGAGGGCTGATTTCCACAATGACAAAGAACTCAAGAAGCTAGGTACCAAAACACCAAATATTCTAATTAAAAAGTATGGTACAGAACTAAATAGAGACACCTAAGAATGTGTTCAAAATCCTCAGACACCAGGGAAATGCAAATCAAAAAACTCTGAGATATCATCTTACTCCTGTCAGAATAGCTAAAAACAAAAACACAAATGACAGTTTATGCTGGAGAGGATATGGAGACTGTAGTAAATTCTTCCACTGCTGGTGGGAGTGCAAACTCGTACAGACATTTTGGAAATCAGTATGTTGGTTCCTCAGAAAAATGGGAATCAGTGTACCTCAAGTTTCAGTAATTCCACTCTTAGGCATATACCCAAAATATGCACACTCATATAACAAGGACATCTGTTCAACTATGTTCATTGAAGCATTATTTGCTCAACTGAAGAATGGATGGAGAAAATGTGGTACATTTAAAGAATGAAATACTATTCAGAGGGAATAAACAATGTAATCTGGAAATTTGCTGGCAAATGGAAGGAACTAGTTGGAACCATCCTGAATGAGGTAACCCGGTCACAAAATGACAAACATGGTATGTACTCACTCATATATGGCTTTTGGACAGAGCAAAGGATGGCCAGCTGACAATCCACAATGCCAGAGAAGCTAGGAGACAAGGCAGACCCTCAGAGAGACATACATGTTGCCGTGGAGAAGGAGAAATGGGCAAGATCTCCCTAGAAAATTGGGAGAATTGTGGATGGTGGGAGTTAGGGAGAAAATGATGAGAGAGGTAGGCATGATGGAACAGGAAGATTGAGTTAGGGAAAGAATAGGGGAGAGCAAGAAAGGAGACATTATAATAGAGGGAACCATAACAGGTTTTAAGAGAAATCTGGCACTAGGGAAATGCCAAGAGATCTATAAGAATGACCCCAACTCACAATGTGAGCAACAGTGGAAAGGCTACCATAAATGCCTTACCTTGATAATGAGATTGATAACTAACTTATATGCCATCATAGAACCCTCATCTAGTAGCTGATGGAAACAGAAGCAGTACCCACAGATAAACACTAAGCCAAACTCCTAGAATGCAGTTGCAGAGAGGGAGGGATGTTGAGACAAGGAGTGAAGGTCAGGGTACAGAAACTCACTGAGGCAGCCTACCTGAACAAGGGGAAACACATGTACCCAAAACTGATAACTGGGTAATCAGCATTGGACCGACTTAGACCTCTAGAATGTGGGACTCAGGTAGAAGGCCCCGTAAGTCTAAGGGGCTTCTGTCAGTGGAACCAGGATGTATCCCTGGTGCACAAAAGGTCTTTGGGTCCACATTCTCCATGGAAAAATATTCACTTAGCCTAGAGCCAGGAGGGAGGGCCTAGTCCCTACTTCAAATAATTTGACAGATTTAGATGATCCCACCTGGAAGGCATCACCCTCCCAGTGGAGGGTTACGGGAATAGGATGGGAAGGTTCCTAAGGGGGCATGAGAGAGAGAAGGATCAGGGATCAGTATCTAAAACAAGAAAAAATAATAAATATAACTAAAAAAGATTCAAATAAGATTTCAAGGGAGAAAATCTGAAATCGTGTACAGCATCTAAACAAGCTTTGAATTTCATGTAAATGTTGGACTTCTTTTAGGGCGATATATTGGGCTTCTTTCTGTTTTTTATCTTAATATTTTTTTTCATTAACAGGAATAGGTGTTTTCCTACATGTATATCTTCATACTATATACATTCAGTTTTCTGGAAGGATACAATAAGCCTTCAGATCCCTTGAAACAGGAGGTAAGAAGGTGCTGGGAATTAAACCCAAGTTCTTTAGGAGAGCAGCCAGGGCTCTTAACCTGTAAGCCATTTAGCAAGCCTATGTGGATTTTTGAGACAAGATCTGCTTATAAGGCCCACACTGGCTTTTAATTTACCATCTTTCTGATGTAGCCTGCCAAAATGCATGGATTACATGGACCATCAAAATTTGTCTTGTGATCTGTACTATTTCGCAGAAGGTTACAAGCCAACAATGAGAATGTTAACTCTAAGTACAGGTATATTATATTAACATCATAATATCACAAAGTAGAAGAGCTCTCACCTTGTTCTAATAAAACAGAGAAACTAGTTGTGGATTCTTGGGTAGAATTCAGTTTCCAATACTTACCCCAGGGTCTGTTTTGGTGGCATTCTTCTTGTATTCCAACGTGGAGGATGCTGGCCTATCTAGACAAGAAAATCAAATCAGGAGAACTTCATGAGTTCTAACTTTATCCCACGACTGTTTCCAGATCCAAGTGACCCTGACATTTTCCACTCCCCCTGGCCAGTACAGAGAACAACTGGACACAAATACAATAGTATTCCTCATTAGGGTCCCCAAAGCACCATGAGAACCTTGGAAATTTCAATAGGACAAAAGAACATTCGTTTGCAGTGTGCTGGTGACCTTTCCAACAGGCTCTTAGGTAATCGTACTGAGGTAGCCTAAGCGAAGAACTCAGGATGAAGCATCTGCTTCCTCTGTCTATGTGTGACAGCCCTTAAAATATATTTTTGTTAAAAAGTACCCTTATAGATAACAAATACACAATGAAAATTTAAATGGTTTCATTTTATACTTAATGTGATTTTCTGTCATACCTACAGTAGATACACATCTTTCCCACCTTCAGAGGGTAGTGAGTGATAATTGAAGAGGTCCTGGGAGATTCATTCAACTAAATGAAAAATGATTAAATAAGCTAACTAATAAAGAACATGAAACCAAAAAATTTTACTGGTTGTCTTACACAAATCAACTGACATTTTCCTGGCTAAAATCTTTCACTACTACACTGGATATAAATAAATGGTTTAAAAAGTTGAGAAGTAAAAAAAAATATAAAAAAAGTTGAGAAGTTTGCTATTGAAAAGAGTAAAGTTTGTATTACAACCCTTGAAGGAAACCCTTCAAATGGCAACAAAACTAACCTTAACACATTCATTAGATGACATACATGAAACATGACACAACAAGAAAGGGCTAGAGAAATGTGTTTACAGGGTAATGTTATGGGCTGCTCTTCCTTAGGACTTATGCTTAATAGCAAGCCACTACACAGCAGCACACAACTATCTGTAACTCCACTTCCTGGGGCACTAATGCCCTGTTATGGCATTCTGTGGAATCAAACACACATGTAATACACAGAAATCAGATGGTAGAGATGACAGATTAATGGGATACCTACCAAAGAAAGGTGCTAACGGGGAATACAACCAGGCCAAAGGAGAGAAGTGACTTATAGTGAACTGCAATGTGGATGTTGTCAAGGAAAAGAATATAAACCTATGACAACTGAAATGGTACTTGTCTATTACTTGAGTAACCAAAGGGGACATTACGATGTAAAACCAAAAATTATTTTTATTTAACAATGTAAGTATATAAAAAAATTTCAAGGACTTCAAAAATAATTATGTTGGAGAGGATGTGGAGGAAGGGGAACACTCATCCACTGCTGGTGGGAGTGCACACTTGTACAGCCATTTTGGAGATGACTATGTTGGTTCCGCAGGAAAATGGGAATCAGTTTACCACAGATCCGGCAATGCCACTCTTAGGCATATACCCAAATGATTTACATCCATGAAACAAAGACATGTGCTCAACTATGTTCATAGCAGCATTATTTGCAATAGCAAGAACCTGGAAGCAATCTAGATGCCCCTCAACTGAAGAATGGATAGAGAAGATGTGGCACATTTACACAATGGAATACTACTTTACAGGAAAAAAAAACAATGGAATCTTGAAATTCACAGGCAAGTGAATGGAACTTGAAGAAACCATCCTGAATGAGGTAACCCAGTCACAAAAAGAGGAACATGATATGAACTCACTCATATATGGAATTTAGACATACAGTAAAGGATCACCAGCCTATAATACACACCTCCAGAGAAACTAGGATACAAGGAGGATTCTAAGAGATTCACTTAAGGTCCGTCAGAGAAGGGGAAAGGGACAATGTCTCTAAGCATTTTGAAAGTGGGGGGACAACAGTGAGTGTAGAGGGAGCTAGGAGAAAGAGAAGGGGAGGACAGGAAAGCACGTGGGACTTGGAAGATTGAGTCAGAGGAGCAATAGACAAGAGAGGAGAGAGAGAGAGAGACAGAGAGAGAGAGAACCATAAAAGAGGGAGCCATTAAAGGTTTGAAGAGAAAACTGACTCTAGAGAAATATCCAGTGACCTACAAGACTGACCTCAACTAACAATTTGAGCAACAATGGAAAGGCTACCATAAATGCCATTTCATGATAAGGAGATCAACTACTAACTTATTATCCATCATGGAGCCCTCATCTAGTAGCTGATGGAAACAGAAGCAGACACCCACATTTAAACACTAAGTTGAACTGGAATCTAATGCAGAGAGGGAGGACAAGACCAGACATCAGAAACACACAGAGACAGCTGACCTGAACAAGGAGGAGCTAATGGGCCCCAGACTGATAGCTAGGAATCCATCATGGGACTGAATCAGACAGCCTGAACATGGGTCTCAGTTGGAAGGCCTGGGCAATCTAAAGGACCTTGGTCAGAGGAACCAGGATGTATACCTGGTGCAAAAATGGACTTTAGGAGCATATTCCTTTAATCTGGAGGCAGAAGGGGAAGCCTATTCCCTACTCTAAATGACTTGACAGATTTAGGTGACCCTTCCTGGAATGCATCACCCTACATGTGGAGTGGGGTGGTGGGAGTGGAGGGTGGTCTGAGGAGATGGGAGAATGGGAGAGAGGGAAAGAGCAAGTGAGGGAGAGGGAACTGGGGTTGATATGTAAAATAAATAAATAAAGAAACAAACAAATAAAAATTGTATATCTCCCTCTTTAAAAAAATTAAAATATAATCATGTGGGAACTGCTATTCAGGAGTAATACTTGAAACCACTTTTAAATAACTTTTAGAAAACATATAACTAATTATTCAAATAATGGCCCCAATGCATTTCTATGAAATGAAACACACATAATTAAAATCTAAAAACTACTTGCATCTGGGCATTGTTGATACAGGCATTTAATCCCAACACTTGGGAAGCAGAGAGATGTGGATTTCTGTGAACTCATGGCTAGTCTGTTCTACTGAGTGAGTTCCAGGGCAGGCTTCCAACATATACAAAAACTTTGCCTTGGGGAGAATAAAACAATCAAACAAAAATACCCCACAAACAGTCTGTACATTTACTGATCTTCTGGCCTATCACAGCACAGTTCAAATTCAATGTTCCCTATGGTGGATCAAGGTGAAACCTCGACTTACTTTGTTGATGGAATGTATCTTTGAACCATGAAAACTGTTTCCCCCTCAAGTTGGTTCTGGCCAGTATTTCTCCCAGTAACAGAAACCAAACTTGAATAAAAGAACAGATAAACATTGACACATGCAGGGACCTTTAAAAATGCCTACCTGGCACTAGAGAGAAAGGTGGGCCTGCAAAGTCCCTGGGTGTGATATACTGTCCGGAATCTCCACAGATGTTTCCAGGAGGAGGTGGAGGCAGGATTGGGCCTCTTGGATTCCCTGGAAAGGCAGGGCCTCTAGGACTTCTGACCAAAGGATCCAGTGGAGGAATCACGTCATGACCAACTGCATTGCATTCAGGAGGACTAGAGTTAGGCAAAGGTGCCTTCTGTAACAGAGTCACAATCAACAGTAAGTGAAGCTTCTTGATTCATAGCTCCTTTCCTGTGAGTGTAGGAAGTATAGAAAGCCTGGGAACAGGCTGAATTTTCCTCATGTGTGTGAGAGCCACTTATTCACAGTCAGAAGTAGTTTTACTATCTCAACAGAAAGCTTTATGGATGGAACTAATCATCTACCTAGCTCCACCACAAACACAAATACAGTAAAAGCAGATCAAAACAGACACTTTTAAAAACAGATATACACCAGGATATGTTGGCACAGGCCATAAATCTCAGAATTTGTCTATTAGAGAAAGGTGGATATCTGTCAGAATGAGGGTGTCTGGTCAACAGAGTGAGATCCAGGACTGACTCAAGATCTACTGGGATATCCTATCTCTAGGAAAAAACAACAAACAACAACAACAAAACCCCCCCAAAACATAGAACTTTTATCAAACATAGATGCAAAAGGAAAATGTTTAACATGTTGGTGATTTCAAAATGATCCAAATTAATTTTATATTTGAAAAATGAAATACATGTTTAGATTCAAATAAGATTCAAGGAAGAAAATCTGAAATAGTAGACAGCACATATACAAGCTTTGAAGTTCTTCTAAAACTTGCACTTCTTTAAGTAGGAGATATCAAGTTTTTTTTCTCTTGCTTTTTTTTTTTTGTATATTTTTAATGCCAAAGAAATGGGTGTCTTGCTTGCATGTATATCTGCATTCATTGTTAAATTTTTGATTGTGAGCCTTGCCTTTAATGGCTGAGCCATCTCTCCAGCCCTATAAACTCATTGTGAAAGAATGATAGGATAGGGATTCAGATCCCTTGAATTGGAGGTAAGGATTGTCTGCCTGAAATCATGTGCTGGGATTCAAACCCAGCTCCTATGGGAGAGCAGCCAGTGCTATTAACCTGTTAGCCATTTCTCCAGCTCAGTAGTTGTTTGATTCACAATCTATGCATATTGGCTACACTGGCTTTGAATGTACCATACTCCTGCCTCATGATGTGGGAGTTGGAAAAAACTCGAATCTTGTGGTGAGGTAAGATGGAAATGCCCTGGGTTCAGTCACATTTCTCATGTTCCAAGAGATGGGTAAAGGACAGCTTAAGTTCAAAGCCCAAATACAAAACCAAAATCTTCAGCACTTGTACTGATATCCCATCACTCAGACATTACTTGATCTAAGAAATAAATCTTGACATTGAAAAAAAAACCTTCTTAGCTACATAGGACTAATAAGAAAGAATGTCTCCAGCAATTTTAGGTACATTTTCCCTATTTTGGCAGCTATGCAAGATCTCAATACATTGGAGACTTACTGTAAAATAGATTTTCAATGGAGTAAATCTCAAAGACTTAACATTCCCATTATGATCCTGACCTGATATCCTACAAGATATATTTCCTGTGTTGCCAATGAAATAAATTCCCTCCAAAATTCTCATATCATTCTCCTAGAAGGTTAAGAGTAGTTGCCATGGCAAAGTACAGACACTTAGGACAACTGAGATGGTTCTAGTCTAGTACTTGAACACTTGATTTACCGTATAGGAACATGTGAAGCAAAAGAGAAAATTATGCTGTATAAACAACAAATAACTGTTATTTTCAATTGTAAAGGCTGGAAAGAAGTTGAGGAATTCAACAAATTCAGTGAGGTCCATGACTGGCACCATATCTAATGGGAACACTATCTCTAGTTAAAAAAAAGAAAAAGAAAAGAAAAGAAAAGAAAACATACACGTTTTAATCGAACACACACACACACACACACACACACACACACACAGGAAAATGATTGATATGTGGACATTTATAAAATGACAAAGTCATTTGAAAAGTAAAATACATACATATTAATATTCAAATAAGATTCCAAGGAAGAATTTATGAAATAGTGTAAAGCAAGTAAACAAGCTTGGAAGTTCATGTAAAAGTTGAACTTCTTGAATGGGAGATATCTGGTTTCTTTTTTGGTTGGATTATTTTAGTGTTTTTTTTTTTTTCATTTCACAGATATGGTATATTTGCCTGTATGTATGTCTGCATACTATAGTCATTCAGTGTTCTGTAAGGATAGAATATGCAAATCCCTTGGAGGTAAGATGGATTGTGAGCCACCACTCCAAGCTTGGAAATTAAACCTAGGTCCTGTATAAAAGGAGACATTGCATTTAACTGGAATGCCATTTCTCAAGTCTGTGTGGTTTAATGAGGCATATTCTGCATATATAGCCCACACTGGATTATATATTCCCATCCTACTGCCTCACTCTGGAAACTGCTGGGATCACATGTACCATCAAACAAAGGCTAGTGAGCTAAACAATTTCACATAAGGTTACAGACCAACAAAGAAAGTTAATGCTAAGTGCAAGTATATTTAACTCAAGCCTTGCTCTAAAATAAACAAGAAACTAGGTGTGCATCCACGGGTAGAATTCAATGTTCAGTACTTACGTTAGGATAATGTTTGTTGGCATTCTTCCCAGAATACAATGTGCAGGATAAATACATATATAATAGGTAAAATACATACATAATAGGATCCCAAAAAGATTTCAAGAAAGAAAATCTGAAAGAGGGTACTGAAAGTAAACAAGCTTGGAATTCATCTAAAAGTGTACTACTTGAAGTGTTCGATATCAGGTTTATTTCTCTTGTTTGCTTATTTTAGGATATTTTTTATTTCAGAGACATGAGAATTTGCCTGCATGTATTTCAACATATTGTATCCATTCAATATTCTGGAAATATATGATAGGGCATCATGTCCCATGAACAGGAATTAAGAAGGATGGTCATCAACTACACAGGAGTGGGGAGTTAAACCCATGTCCTGTAGGAGAGCCAGCCAGTGGTCTTAAAAGTGTAAGCCATTTCTCTACTCTAGGTTAATTTTTTGAGGCAAATTGTCTTAAATAACCCAGACTGGCTTGAAATTCCCCTCCTCCTGGGTCAGCCAGCAAATTGCAAGGAACGCATGGACCATCAAATTCTGGCTTGTATTCTGTAAAATTTCACAGAAAGTTACAAGCCGACAATGAAAGTGTTACAGATAATTGAAAGTATATTTAATTAATATCACATATGAAACAACTCTAACCTTGTTCTAATAAAATAAGAAACCAGTTGTTGATCTATAGGTAGAATACAATTTCTAATACTTACCACAGGGTCATGTTTGGTGGCACTGCTACCAGATTCCAATGTGGAAGTGACTGGTGCATCTAGACCAAAAAATGAAACCAGTGAAACTCATGAATTCTTACATTATTCCCAGATCATTTCCAGATCAAAATGACAGTGACTTGTTCCACTCCCCTTGCTGGGACACAGAACAGGTCGACACGAAGCAGCCCCAGACTTAGACAAAATTCAAAATTACAGACATACTTTTGTAGTATGTGGCTGATACATCCAAATGACACTTGGCAAACTTGACCAGTCACCTTAAATGACCAAATTCGTATACAGCATGGACTTCCCGTTTTCCAGGTGTGCCAACCTTTCCCTCAGTACATATGATATATTTCAGTTTATAGGTACCCTTATAGATAATGCAACAATTACACAATGAATATTGAAATTTCTGAATTTTATTATTTCTTAATATTAGTTACTATAATATCTATAGTAGATAAACAACATTCCCTACATTAGTGAATAGTTAGTGATAGCTGAAGACATCTTGAAGGAATCAATCGACTGTATATAAAAATATTAAATTAGATAATTAATTAAGGACAAGAACACAAATTGTTTTACTGGTAGTCTTTTACATATCCATTGATATTTGCCTGCCTAATGTCCTTGTGTGGTAAACAGGATCTATCTAAATGCCTTAAAAAGAATGATGGAAGCTATGGAAGAGTAAGTTTGTATTATGACCAGATACAGGAAACCCTTCCTCTTGCATCAAAGCCAAACTTCAACACATACATTGGATTACAAGCCAAAAATATTAGACAAAATAAAGTTCTGGAAAAATGGCTTAAGTGGTGATGGGTATAGTAAATCATTACTATGCCATCAAAACTAACCTTACACATACACACACACACATTAGCTGACACACAGCATGAATAGTGTGGTCAAATGGTCAAGGGAACAGTCTACTCTTCCTTAGGACCCGTGCTTGGTTCACAGAAACTACACAGCAGCTGACAGCCATCGGTATCTGCAATTCCAGGGTCTCTGAAGGCTTCTTTGGTCCTTCACATGCCTCACACATGAGCGTGATACACAGAAATAAGATGGAAGCATTGCCACAATCATGGGATAGCTGCCAAGGAGGGCTGCTAACAGGGCACACTACCAGCCAAAAACAGAAAAATGCCTTGCACTGAATCTCTATGAAGATGCTGGGAACAAAGCCCAAGTCCTCAGTTCTGCTAGATGAGCCAGTATTAACCAGTCACCTACTACTTCTCCAGCCACAGATTCTTCCCTCTGGAAGCACAGAGTAAAATGACGTCATTATGGAATCATGTTGATGGGACACTGGCTGGGTTTAATATCAACACTGCCAAATATGACTATACCTCAATTACAATTTGACTATAGCTGTAGATACCAATACGTTTGTCTATAACCATATGTTTCTACACATTCCTGGTCTAAAAACTTTGAGAGTAGTGGTGAAGATATCCCCAATAGGGAGACTGAATGCATATCTACCAGGATATTATTAAACATAATAATCCAATTAAAAGACACTATCCATATTGAAATCAAAGGGAAATAACTTACTCATATGATTAGTATTCATATCACACGTACTTTTTAAAAAATAATCTGAAATTCTAATTGCATTATTCTTCCAGTTGAGCACCAGGAGCAGTACAGAAGGAACATCAGTCGCCTAAACAGCCAATTAGAAGAACTGAGTGCCATGGAAAGTGCCATGTCTACTTGTGTTTCAGGAGGTCCCTGCAAGTGCAGTTTGTAGGTTCCGGTGCTGGCTGTTGGGAAGGGCGAATGAAGTCTGGAGGGGGCTCATATATACTATCATGTTGTGTAAGTGGGGCCATTGTGCTTCTTTGGGCAAGGTAAGATGGAATGCGACTCAGCACCTCCACGTTTCTAAGGATCCAATATGTAGGAGTAGGACAGAGAAGTTGAACCCATTTACGTTTCACTTATGCAACCAAAAGTTCCAGACTCTATTTTTGATCTGCCCAATGCAAAAGCACAATATATAATCAAACAAATATATCTTAAGTGGGTTACGTACTTGTTCAGTACATAGCATTAATAAGTTCTAATATCACTAACACTTCCAGGGGTATTTGTACTATCTAAAGAGATATATGAGATCTCAGTGCACTGAAGTCTTACTGCAAAAGAGCTCTTCAATGGAGTAAACATTCAGAATTCACATTCCTATCGTGACTCGAACCTGACTTCCTAAACGTGAAATTCCCTGTAATGTCAGAGAAAGGACTTGCACCCTAAAAAAGGCATATCGTTACCTGGGAGCATGCAACTAGAGGCCATGGCAGAGAGGACACATAGGAGCACTGATTGGTTCTTCTTCTTTATGTTATAGACACATGGATACATGATTCACAGGAACAAAATATTAAATGTATTTTAGATTTTAAACATGATTGGGTGGGAACAATGATATTGGAGAAAACTTTGAAGTAATTGACTCCTGAATTTTTAGCCAAAACATCGAGACATTACATGCTATATTGGCCTCGGTACATTCTCATCAATGAAGACACAGAAATTTAATCTGAAAACGGTTTGCAGATGGGCATGTGTGGCCCAGGAATTTACTCTCCACACCTGGGAATCAAATATATGTGGATGTCTATGATTTTAGAGAGGCCTGATAAATAGAAAATTCCAGGACAGTCTCACCAAGTGAGGTGTAGAGAAAAAAGAAAAACAGACAATAAAAACACCTAGGAATCAAATATATGTGGATATCTATGATGTTAGGGAGGCCAGATGAACAGTAAATTGGGGGACATGCTCACCATATAGGGTGGGGAGAAAAAAAATGGAAAACAGACAATAAAAACAGACACAACTTGGAAATTTACAATTCTTCTGGCCTGTCAGGACACAATTCATTTTCAAAACTCCAGGTACCTATACGTTTGTCTGGAACCACATGTTTCTACACATTCCTGGACTAATGAAATAGATAATAGTTGTTAAGGTATCCCCAATACTGAGAATGCAGGCATAACAACAATGATTATATTAGACATAATAATCCAATTAAAAGATACTATCCATATGGAGATCAAAGGGAAATACCTTACTCATGAGGTTAGTAATCACATCACATTTCCTTTCCAAAAACTAATCTGAAATTCTAATTGCATTAGGCTTGCAACTGAGCAACAGCAGCAGTACAGAAGGAACAGCAGTTGCCTAAACAACCAATGAGAAGAACCGACTGCCATGGCAAGTGCCAGGTCTCCTTGTGTTTCAGGAGGTTCCTGCATGTGCATTTTGCACGTTCGAGAGCTGGTTGTTGGGAAGGGGGAATCGAGTCTGGTGGGGGCTCATATATGCTTTCATGATGTGTGAGTGGGGCCACTGTGCCTCTTTGGGGAAGTTAAGATGGAATGCGACTCGGCACCTCCATGTTTCTCAGGATCCAAGATTTAGGAGTAGGACAGTGAAGCAGAATCCGTTTAACTTAAACTTTATGCAACCAAAAGCTCCAGACCATATTTTTGACCAGCCCAACTCAACACCACAATACATGATCAAAGGAATAAATCTTGAGTGGAAATATGTACTTGTAAAGGTGTATTTGTCCTATCTAAAGAGCTATATGTGATCTCAGTGCATTGACGTCTTACTGTAAAAGACCTTTTCCATGGAGTAAACTTTGAGAATTCACATTCCTATCATGAGACCAACCTGTCAACCTCAACGTGAAATTCCCTGTAATGTCAGAGAAAGGACTTGCACACTAAAAAAAGGCATATCATTCACCTAGGAGTATAATAATAGAGGCCATGGCAGAGAGGAGACACCTGGGAGCACTGATTGGTTCTTCTTCTTCATGTTATAGACACATGGACACATGATTCACAGCAACAAAATATTAAATGTATTTTAGATTTTAAATATGATTGGGTGGGAACAATGACTTTGGGGGAAAACTTTGAAGTAATTGACTCCGGAATTTTCAGACAAAACATTGAGTCATTACAGGCTATATTGGCCTCAGTACATTCTTATCAATGAAGACACAGAAATTTAATCTGAAAACGGTTTGCAGCTGGGCATGTGTGGCCCAGGAATCTACTCTCCGCACCCAGGAATCAAATATATGTGGATATCTATGATGTTAGGGAGGCCTGATGAACAGAAAATTGGGGGAAAGGCTCACCATATAGGGTGGGGAGAAAAAAAAAGGAAAACAGACAATAAAAACAGACACAACTTGGAAATTTACAATTCTTCTGGCTTGTCAGGACACAATTCATTTTCAAAATTCCATAATGTGTATTAAGGTGATGCCTAGACATCATAGACATTTGGACTGTAAACTGAGAGCCCTCATGACCCTTTCCTTATCAAGTTTGTTCTGGGAACAGTTTCTAACAGAATCAAGAAACAAACTTTAAGTTAAGCACAGATCAACATTCAAAAATACTCAGACTTTTAAAACAAAACCTACCTGGCACTGGAGGAAACGGTGGTCCCACAAAGTCCCCTGGTGGGACATACAATCCAGAACCTCCACAGATGTTTCCTTGAGGAGGAGGTGGTGGGATCTGGCCTCGTGGATCAACTATAAAGGCAGGGCCCTCAGGTCCTCTAAGCTCAGAACCAAGTGGAGGAGTCAATTCATGTCCAGCTGCATCATGTGCATCATGGCCAGAGGTGGGCAAACGTGTCTCCTGGAACAGAGTGACAATATGCTGTCAGTAAGGTAGTTTGCTTCACTATTCCTTTACTGGGAGTGTCAGGCACAGAAGAAAGCATTCCATGACATTCCAGCAAGCCATGTAACAGCCCCAGTTTGCCACATGTGTACAGGTGCCGCCTACTCGCTATCCTAACTAGGGTTACTAGTTCAGCACAAATCGTTAAACATGGCAGTGACACTCTCCCTAGCTCACCCTCAAACAAACACACAGTTCATGCTGATCTAGATAAACAGACACTTTATGAAACAGATATGCACCAGGAGGTAGTTAGAGACAATGGCCTTGAATACATGAACTCTCATTCAGACATTGGTATAGTTCTGTCAGTATGTGGCCACATGGTCAATACAGTGGGATCGAAGACTGGAAGCATCTCTAATGGAAAAACCTATCTGGAATCGAAAAATAACGACGGTTTTTATCAGACACACACAAATAGGAAAACTCTTGAGTTGAGCATATTTCCACAATGAACAAAATCAAGGCTGTGTGTTAAAAGTAAAATAGATACATATTAAGATTCCAGTAAGATTTGCAGGACAGAAGTCTGAAAAAGAGCATTACAATTGAACAAATGTTGAATGTCATCTAAAAGTGTTAAAAGTTGAAGTGGGAGATATCAGTGTTTTTTTTATTATTATTTTTCTCTTGTTTTTGTTAGCATTTTTTTTTTTTCATTTCACAGAACGGGCATTTTTGACTCCATGTATGTCTGCATACTATTTTCACTCACTGTTCTTGAAAGGCAGAATAGGACATCAGATCAATTGAAATGGAGTTAAGATGGGTGGTGAGCCACCACAGAGTTTCTGGGAATCAAAACCAGGTCCTTCAAAAGAGCAGCGAATGCTTTTAATAGTGTATGCCTTTTCAGTCCTACCAGATTTTCAAGGCACATTCTGTCCATATAGCCCACGCAGGCTTTGAAAATGCCATGCTCCTGCCTGAATCTGCAAAATGCTAGGAACACGTGGGCCATCAATCCCTGGCCCGTGATCTGTATGATTTCACAGAAGGTTACAGGTCAACAATGAGTGGTGATGCTAGGTCTAAGTATACTTAATAAATATCACAACGCACAAGAGCTCAAGTCTTGTTCTAATGAAACCTAGAAACTCCTTGTGGATCCACGGGTAGATGTCAATTTCCACAACTTACCACGGGGTCGTGTTTGGTGGCACTCTTCCCGGATTCCAATGTTGAGTACACTGGCTCACCTAGAAGTTAAACCAGGAAAATTCATGAGTTCTCCCTTTATTTTCAGGAGGTTTCCCAATCCAAATACCACTGACATGTCCCATTCCCCTTGTCGGGATAGAATACAGGGCGACAGGAATACGATAGCAATGCTCATCACGGTGACAAAAGCAGCCTCAGACTTGGGAGAATTTCGATAGAACACATATGGTTTTGAAGTGTGCTGGTGACATGTACAGCTGGCTCTTAGGCAATCTTGCTTATTAGCCTTAAAGAACAACTAGAGATTCAGCATTCACATCCTTTCTGCATGGTATGCCAACCTTTCCTTCAGGACTGGACAGGCACTGTTATGGTCGAGATCCCTTACAAGTGACTCAACAAACATATAATGAAAAGTTCAATTTCTTAATATTATTTTTTGTTTATGTCCATTGCATTTATACCTACAACAGAAACACACCTTTCCTGATTCAGTGTATAATGAGTGACAGTAGCAGGCAACCTGACAGGTTAAATCTACTAAATATAAATGATGGAATAAGATAATTTATTAAGAACAAGAAAACAAATTATTTTACAGGTAGTCGTTTAAATATCCACTGGCATCGGCCGGCTTCATATCGTTGCAGGAAACAGGATGGATATAAATGGACTGTAATCTATGAGATGATACCCATGGAACTCAGGAGAGTTTGTATTATGGCCAGATAATGGAATGCATTACTATGGCATCAAAACTAACCTTACACATACACACACACATTAGCTGACACACCTATATTGTTCACAGCATGAATGGTGTGGTCAAATGGCTCCAGTGGTCAAGGGAACAGTCCACTCTTCCTTAGGACCCGTGCTTGGTTCACAGAAACTACACAGCAGCTGACAGCCATCTGTATCTGCAAATTCAAGTTCTCTGAAGGCTTCTTGTGTCCTTCACATGCGTCACACATGAGCGTGATACACAGAAATAAGATGGAAGCATTGCGACAATCATGGGATAGCTGACAAGGAGGGCTGCTAACAGGGCATACTTACAGCCCAAAAGAGAAAAGTGCCTTGCACCGAAGCTCTATGTAGATGCTGGGAACAAAGCCCAAGGCCTCAGTTCTGCTGGAGGAGCCAGTATTAACCAGTCACCTACCATTTTTTTCCAGCCACAGACCCTGCCCTCTGGAAGCACAGAATAAAACGTACTCATTATGGAACCTTGTTGATGGGACACTGGCTGGGTTTAATATTAACACTGCCAAAAAAGACTTTACTTCAATTAAAATTTGAGGGACTATACATGCAGGTACCTATACGTTTGTCTGGAGCCAGATGTTTCTACACATTCCTGGACTAATGAAATAGATAGTAGTGGTTAAGATATCCCCAATACTGAGAATGCAGGCATAACAACAATGATTATATTAGACATAATAATCCAATTAAAAGATACTATCCATATGGAGATCAAAGGGAAATACCTTACTCATAAAGTTAGTAATCATATCACACGTCCTTTCCAAAAACTAATCTGAAATTCTAATTGCATTAGGCTTCCAACTGAGCAACAGCAGCAGTACAGAAGGAACAGCAGTCGCCTAAACAGCCAATGAGAAGAACCGACTGCCATGGAAAGTGACAAGTCTCCTTGTGTATCAGGAGGTGCCTGCAGGTGCATTTTGCACGTTCGGGAGATGGTTGTTGGGAAGGGAGAAACGAGTCTGGTGGGAGCTCATATATACTTTCATGATTTGTGAGTGGGGCCACTGTGCATCTTTGGGGAAGTGAAGATGGAATGTGACACGGCACCCCCACGTTTCTCAGGATCCAAGAAGCTGAACCCGTTTACGTTTTACTTATGCAACCAAAGCTCCAGACCATATTTTTGATGTTCCCAACTCAACACCACAATACATGATCAAAGGAATAAATCTTGAGTGGAAATATGTACTTGTAAAGTACATAGCATTAATAAGAGATAACATAACTAACACTTTAAGGTGTATTTGTCCTATCTAAAGAGCTATATGAGATCTCAGTTCATTGACGTCTTACTGTAATACAGCTTTCAATGGAGTAAACTTTCAGAATTCACATTCCTATCATGAGACCAACATGTCATCCTCAACGTGAAATTCCCTGTAATGTCAGAGAAAGGACTTGCACCCCAATAAAGGCATATCATTTACCTAGGAGTATAATAATAGAGGCCATGACAGAGAGGAGACACCTAGGAGCACTGATTGTTTCTTCTTCTTCATGTTATAGACACATGGACACATGATTCACAGCAACAAAATATTAAATGTATTTTAGATTTTAAATATGATTGGGTGGGAACAATGACTTTGGGGGAAAACTTTGAAGTAATTGACTCCGGAATTTTCAGACAAAACATTGAGTCATTACAGGCTATATTGGCCTCAGTACATTCTTATCAATGAAGACACAGAAATTTAATCTGAAAACGGTTTGCAGCTGGGCATGTGTGGCCCAGGAATCTACTCTCCGCACCCAGGAATCAAATATATGTGGATATCTATGATGTTAGGGAGGCCTGATGAACAGAAAATTGGGGGAAAGGCTCACCATATAGGGTGGGGAGAAAAAAAAAAGGAAAACAGACAATAAAAACAGACACAACTTGGAAATTTACAATTCTTCTGTCCTGTCAGGACACAATTCATTTTCAAAATTCCATAATGTGTATTAAGGTGATGCCTAGACATCATAGACATTTGGACTGTAAACTGAGAGCCCTCATGACCCTTTCCTTATCAAGTTGGTTCTGGGAACTGTTTCTAACAGAATCAAGAAACAAACTTTAAGTTAAGCACAGATCAACATTCAAAAATACTCAGACTTTTAAAACAAAACCTACCTGGCATTGGAGGAAACGGTGGTCCCACATAGTCCCCTGGTGGGACATACCATCCAGAACCTCCACAGATGTTTCCTTGAGGAGGAGGTGGTGGGATCTGGCCTCGTGGATCAACTATAAAGGCAGGGCCCTCAGGTCCTCTAAGCTCAGAACCAAGTGGAGGAGTCAATTCATGTCCAGCTGCATCATGTGCATCATGGCCAGAGGTGGGCAAACGTGTCTCCTGGAACAGAGTGACAATATGCTGTCAGTGAGGTAGTTTGCTTCACTATTCCTTTACCGGGATTGTCAGGCACAGAAGAAAGCATTCCATGACATTCCAGCAAGCCATGTAACAGCCCCAGTTTGCCACATGTGTACAGGTGCCGCCTACTCGCTATCCTAACTAGGGTTACTAGTTCAGCACAAATCGTTAAACATGGCAGTGACACTCTCCCTAGCTCACCCTCAAACAAACACACAGTTCATGCTGATCTAGATAGACAGACACTTTATGAAACAGATATGCACCAGGAGGTAGTTAGAGACAATGGCCTTGAATACATGAACTCCCATTCAGATATTGGTATAGTTCTGTCAGTATGTGGCCACATGGTCAATACAGTGGGATCGAAGACTGGAAGCATCTCTAATGGAAAAACCTATCTGGAATAGAAAAATAACGACGGTTTTTATCAGACACACACAAATAGGAAAACTCTTGAGTTGAGCATATTTCCACAATGAACAAAATCAAGGCTGTGTGTTAAAAGTAAAATAGATACATATTAAGATTCCAGTAAGATTTGCAGGACAGAAGTCTGAAAAAGAGCATTACAATTGAACAAATGTTGAATGTCATCTAAAAGTGTTAAAAGTTGAAGTGGGAGATATCAGTGTTTTTTTTTATTATTATTATTTTTCTCTTGTTTTTGTTAGCATTTTTTTTTTCATTTCACAGAAAGGGCATTTTTGACTCCATGTATGTCTGCATACTATTTTCACTCACTGTTCTTGAAGGGCAGAATAGGACATCAGATCCCTTGAAATGGAGTTAAGATGGGTGGTGAGCCACCACAGAGTTTCTGGGAATCAAAACCAGGTCTTTCAAAAGAGCAGCGAATGCTTTTAACAGTGTATGCCTTTTCAGTCCTACCAGATTTTCAAGGCACATTCTGTCCATATAGCCCACGCAGGCTTTGAAAATGCCATGCTCCTGCCTGAATCTGCAAAATGCTAGGAACACATGGGCCATCAATCCCTGGCCCGTGATCTGTATGATTTCACAGAAGGTTACAGGTCAACAATGAGTGGTGATGCTAGGTCTAAGTATACTTAATAAATATCACAACGCACAAGAGCTCAAGTCTTGTTCTAATGAAACCTAGAAACTCCTTGTGGATCCACGGGTAGATGTCAATTTCCACAACTTACCACGGGGTCGTGTTTGGTGGCACTCTTCCCCGGACTCCAATGTTGAGTACACTGGCTCACCTAGAAGTTAAACCAGGAAAATTCATGAGTTCTCCCTTTATTTTCAGGAGGTTTCCCAATCCAAATACCACTGACATGTCCCATTCCCCTTGTCGGGATAGAATACATGGCGACAGGAATACGATAGCAATGCTCATCACGGTGACAAAAGCAGCCTCAGACTTGGGAGAATTTCGATAGAACACATATGGTTTTGAAGTGTGCTGGTGACATGTACAGCTGGCTCTTAGGCAATCTTCCTTATTAGCCTTAAAGAACAACTAGAGATTCAGCATTCACATCCTGTCTGCATGGTATGCCAACCTTTCTTCAGGACTGGACAGGCACTGTTATGGTCGAGAACCCTTACAAGTGACTCAACAAACATATAATGACAAGTTTAATTTCTTAATATTATTTTTTGTTTATGTCCATTGCATTTATAACTACAACAGAAACACTCCTTTACTGATTCAGTGTATAATGAGTGACAGTAGCAGGCAACCTGACAGGTTAAATCTACTAAATATAAATGATGGAATAAGATAATTTATTAAGAACAAGACAACAAATTATTTTACAGGTAGTCGTTTAAATATCCACTGGCATCGGCCGGCTTCATATCATTGTAGGAAACAGGATGGATATAAATGGACTGTAATCTATGAGATGATACCCATGGAACTCAGGAGAGTTTGTATTATGGCCAGATAATGGAATGCATTACTATGGCATCAAAACTAACCTTACACATACACACACACATTAGCTGACACACCTATATCGTTCACAGCATGAATGGTGTGGTCAAATGGCTCCAGTGGTCAAGGGAACAGTCCACTCTTCCTTAGGACCCATGCTTGGTTCACAGAAACTACACAGCAGCTGACAGCCATCTGTATCTGCAATTCCAGGTTCTCTGAAGGCTTCTTATGTCCTCCACATGTGTCACACATGAGCGTGATACACAGAAATAAGATGGAAGCATTGCCACAATCATGGGATAGCTGCCAAGGAGGGCTGCTAACAGGGCGTACTTACAGCCCAAAAGAGAAAAGTGCCTTGCACCGAAGCTCTATGTAGATGCTGGGAACAAAGCCCAAGTCCTCAGTTCTGCTGGAGGAGCCAGTATTAACCAGTCACCTCCCATTTTTTTCCAGCCACAGACCCTGCCCTCTGGAAGCACAGAATAAAACGTACTCATTATGGAACCATGTTGATGGGACACTGCCAAATAAGACTTTACTTCAATTAAATTTTGAGGGGCTATACCTGCAGGTACCTATACGTTTGTCTGGAATCACATGTTTCTACACATTCCTGGACTAATGAAATAGATAATAGTTGTTAAGATATCCCCAATACTGAGAATGCAGGCATAACAACAACGATTATGTTAGACATAATAATCCAATTAAAAGATACTATCCATATGGAGATCAAAGGGAAATACCTTACTCATAAAGTTAGTAATCATATCACACGTCCTTTCCAAAAACTAATCTGAAATTCTAATTGCATTAGGCTTTCAACTGAGCAACAGCAGCAGTACAGAAGGAACAGCAGTCGCCTAAACAGCCAATGAGAAGAACCGACTGCCATGGAAAGTGACAAGTCTCCTTGTGTATCAGGAGGTGCCTGCAGGTGCATTTTGCACGTTCGAGAGCTGGTTGTTGGGAAGGGAGAAACGAGTCTGGTGGGAGCTCATATATACTTTCATGATTTGTGAATGGGGCCACTGTGCATCTTTGGGGAAGTGAAGATGGAATGTGACACGGCACCCCCACCTTTCTCAGGATCCAAGAAGCTGAACCCGTTTACGTTTCACTTATGCAACCAAAGCTCCAGACCATATTTTTGATGTTCCCAACTCAACACCACAATACATGATCAAAGGAATAAATCTTGAGTGGAAATATGTACTTGTAAAGTACATAGCATTAATAAGAGATAACATAACTAACACTTTAAGGTGTATTTGTCCTATCTAAAGAGCTATATGAGATCTCAGTTCATTGACATCTTACTGTAATAGAGCTTTCAATGGAGTAAACTTTCAGAATTCACATTCCTATCATGAGACCAACCTGTCATCCTCAAGTGAAATTCCCTGTAATGTCAGAGAAAGGACTTGCACCCCAATAAAGGCTTATCATTTACCTAGGAGTATAATAATAGAGGCCATGATAGAGAGGAGACACCTAGGAGCACTGATTGTTTCTTCTTCTTCATGTTATAGACACATGGACACATGATTCACAGCAATAAAATATTAAATGTATTTTAGATTTTAAATATGATTGGGTGGGAACAATGACTTTGGGGGAAAACTTTGAAGTAATTGACTCCGGAATTTTTAGCCTAAACATTGAGTCATGACATGCTATATTGGCCTCGGTACATTCTTATCAATGAAGACACAGAAATTTAATCTGAAAACGGTTTGCAGCTGGGCATGTGTGGCCCAGGAATCTACTCTCTGCACCTACGAATCAAATATATGTGGATATCTATGATGTTAGGGAGGCCTGATGAACAGAAAATTGGGGGAAAGGCTCACCATATAGGGTGGGGAGAAAAAAAAAAGGAAAACAGACAATAAAAACAGACACAACTTGGAAATTTACAATTCTTCTGGCTTGTCAGGACACAATTCATTTTCAAAATTCCATAATGTGTATTAAGGTGATGCCTAGACATCATAGACATTTGGACTGTAAACTGAGAGCCCTCATGACCCTTTCCTTATCAAGTTTGTTCTGGGAACAGTTTCTAACAGAATCAAGAAACAAACTTTAAGTTAAGCACAGATCAACATTCAAAAATACTCAGACTTTTAAAACAAAACCTACCTGGCACTGGAGGAAACGGTGGTCCCACAAAGTCCACTGGTGGGACATACAATCCAGAACCTCCACAGATGTTTCCTTGAGGAGGAGGTGGTGGGATCTGGCCTCGTGGATCAACTATAAAGGCAGGGCCCTCAGGTCCTCTAAGCTCAGAACCAAGTGGAGGAGTCAATTCATGTCCAGCTGCATCATGTGCATCATGGCCAGAGGTGGGCAAACGTGTCTCCTGGAACAGAGTGACAATATGCTGTCAGTAAGGTAGTTTGCTTCACTATTCCTTTACTGGGAGTGTCAGGCACAGAAGAAAGCATTCCATGACATTCCAGCAAGCCATGTAACAGCCCCAGTTTGCCACATGTGTACAGGTGCCGCCTACTCGCTATCCTAACTAGGGTTACTAGTTCAGCACAAATCGTTAAACATGGCAGTGACACTCTCCCTAGCTCACCCTCAAACAAACACACAGTTCATGCTGATCTAGATAAACAGACACTTTATGAAACAGATATGCACCAGGAGGTAGTTAGAGACAATGGCCTTGAATACATGAACTCTCATTCAGACATTGGTATAGTTCTGTCAGTATGTGGCCACATGGTCAATACAGTGGGATCGAAGACTGGAAGCATCTCTAATGGAAAAACCTATCTGGAATCGAAAAATAACGATGGTTTTTATCAGACACACACAAATAGGAAAACTCTTGAGTTGAGCATATTTCCACAATGAACAAAATCAAGGCTGTGTGTTAAAAGTAAAATAGATACATATTAAGATTCCAGTAAGATTTGCAGGACAGAAGTCTGAAAAAGAGCATTACAATTGAACAAATGTTGAATGTCATCTAAAAGTGTTAAAAGTTGAAGTGGGAGATATCAGTGTTTTTTTTATTATTATTTTTCTCTTGTTTTTGTTAGCATTTTTTTTTTTTTTTCATTTCACAGAACGGGCATTTTTGACTCCATGTATGTCTGCATACTATTTTCACTCACTGTTCTTGAAAGGCAGAATAGGACATCAGATCAATTGAAATGGAGTTAAGATGGGTGGTGAGCCACCACAGAGTTTCTGGGAATCAAAACCAGGTCCTTCAAAAGAGCAGCGAATGCTTTTAATAGTGTATGCCTTTTCAGTCCTACCAGATTTTCAAGGCACATTCTGTCCATATAGCCCACGCAGGCTTTGAAAATGCCATGCTCCTGCCTGAATCTGCAAAATGCTAGGAACACGTGGGCCATCAATCCCTGGCCCGTGATCTGTATGATTTCACAGAAGGTTACAGGTCAACAATGAGTGGTGATGCTAGGTCTAAGTATACTTAATAAATATCACAACGCACAAGAGCTCAAGTCTTGTTCTAATGAAACCTAGAAACTCCTTGTGGATCCACGGGTAGATGTCAATTTCCACAACTTACCACGGGGTCGTGATTGGTGGCACTCTTCCCGGATTCCAATGTTGAGTACACTGGCTCACCTAGAAGTTAAACCAGGAAAATTCATGAGTTCTCCCTTTATTTTCAGGAGGTTTCCCAATCCAAATACCACTGACATGTCCCATTCCCCTTGTCGGGATAGAATACAGGGCGACAGGAATACGATAGCAATGCTCATCACGGTGACAAAAGCAGCCTCAGACTTGGGAGAATTTCGATAGAACACATATGGTTTTGAAGTGTGCTGGTGACATGTACAGCTGGCTCTTAGGCAATCTTGCTTATTAGCCTTAAAGAACAACTAGAGATTCAGCATTCACATCCTTTCTGCATGGTATGCCAACCTTTCCTTCAGGACTGGACAGGCACTGTTATGGTCGAGATCCCTTACAAGTGACTCAACAAACATATAATGAAAAGTTCAATTTCTTAATATTATTTTTTGTTTATGTCCATTGCATTTATACCTACAACAGAAACACACCTTTCCTGATTCAGTGTATAATGAGTGACAGTAGCAGGCAACCTGACAGGTTAAATCTACTAAATATAAATGATGGAATAAGATAATTTATTAAGAACAAGAAAACAAATTATTTTACAGGTAGTCGTTTAAATATCCACTGGCATCGGCCGGCTTCATATCGTTGCAGGAAACAGGATGGATATAAATGGACTGTAATCTATGAGATGATACCCATGGAACTCAGGAGAGTTTGTATTATGGCCAGATAATGGAATGCATTACTATGGCATCAAAACTAACCTTACACATACACACACACATTAGCTGACACACCTATATTGTTCACAGCATGAATGGTGTGGTCAAATGGCTCCAGTGGTCAAGGGAACAGTCCACTCTTCCTTAGGACCCGTGCTTGGTTCACAGAAACTACACAGCAGCTGACAGCCATCTGTATCTGCAAATTCAAGTTCTCTGAAGGCTTCTTGTGTCCTTCACATGCGTCACACATGAGCGTGATACACAGAAATAAGATGGAAGCATTGCGACAATCATGGGATAGCTGACAAGGAGGGCTGCTAACAGGGCATACTTACAGCCCAAAAGAGAAAAGTGCCTTGCACCGAAGCTCTATGTAGATGCTGGGAACAAAGCCCAAGGCCTCAGTTCTGCTGGAGGAGCCAGTATTAACCAGTCACCTACCATTTTTTTCCAGCCACAGACCCTGCCCTCTGGAAGCACAGAATAAAACGTACTCATTATGGAACCTTGTTGATGGGACACTGGCTGGGTTTAATATTAACACTGCCAAAAAAGACTTTACTTCAATTAAAATTTGAGGGACTATACATGCAGGTACCTATACGTTTGTCTGGAGCCAGATGTTTCTACACATTCCTGGACTAATGAAATAGATAGTAGTGGTTAAGATATCCCCAATACTGAGAATGCAGGCATAACAACAATGATTATATTAGACATAATAATCCAATTAAAAGATACTATCCATATGGAGATCAAAGGGAAATACCTTACTCATAAAGTTAGTAATCATATCACACGTCCTTTCCAAAAACTAATCTGAAATTCTAATTGCATTAGGCTTCCAACTGAGCAACAGCAGCAGTACAGAAGGAACAGCAGTCGCCTAAACAGCCAATGAGAAGAACCGACTGCCATGGAAAGTGACAAGTCTCCTTTTGTATCAGGAGGTGCCTGCAGGTGCATTTTGCACGTTCGGGAGATGGTTGTTGGGAAGGGAGAAACGAGTCTGGTGGGAGCTCATATATACTTTCATGATTTGTGAGTGGGGCCACTGTGCATCTTTGGGGAAGTGAAGATGGAATGTGACACGGCACCCCCACGTTTCTCAGGATCCAAGAAGCTGAACCCGTTTACGTTTTACTTATGCAACCAAAGCTCCAGACCATATTTTTGATGTTCCCAACTCAACACCACAATACATGATCAAAGGAATAAATCTTGAGTGGAAATATGTACTTGTAAAGTACATAGCATTAATAAGAGATAACATAACTAACACTTTAAGGTGTATTTGTCCTATCTAAAGAGCTATATGAGATCTCAGTTCATTGACGTCTTACTGTAATACAGCTTTCAATGGAGTAAACTTTCAGAATTCACATTCCTATCATGAGACCAACATGTCATCCTCAACGTGAAATTCCCTGTAATGTCAGAGAAAGGACTTGCACCCCAATAAAGGCATATCATTTACCTAGGAGTATAATAATAGAGGCCATGACAGAGAGGAGACACCTAGGAGCACTGATTGTTTCTTCTTCTTCATGTTATAGACACATGGACACATGATTCACAGCAACAAAATATTAAATGTATTTTAGATTTTAAATATGATTGGGTGGGAACAATGACTTTGGGGGAAAACTTTGAAGTAATTGACTCCGGAATTTTCAGACAAAACATTGAGTCATTACAGGCTATATTGGCCTCAGTACATTCTTATCAATGAAGACACAGAAATTTAATCTGAAAACGGTTTGCAGCTGGGCATGTGTGGCCCAGGAATCTACTCTCCGCACCCAGGAATCAAATATATGTGGATATCTATGATGTTAGGGAGGCCTGATGAACAGAAAATTGGGGGAAAGGCTCACCATATAGGGTGGGGAGAAAAAAAAAGGAAAACAGACAATAAAAACAGACACAACTTGGAAATTTACAATTCTTCTGTCCTGTCAGGACACAATTCATTTTCAAAATTCCATAATGTGTATTAAGGTGATGCCTAGACATCATAGACATTTGGACTGTAAACTGAGAGCCCTCATGACCCTTTCCTTATCAAGTTGGTTCTGGGAACTGTTTCTAACAGAATCAAGAAACAAACTTTAAGTTAAGCACAGATCAACATTCAAAAATACTCAGACTTTTAAAACAAAACCTACCTGGCATTGGAGGAAACGGTGGTCCCACATAGTCCCCTGGTGGGACATACCATCCAGAACCTCCACAGATGTTTCCTTGAGGAGGAGGTGGTGGGATCTGGCCTCGTGGATCAACTATAAAGGCAGGGCCCTCAGGTCCTCTAAGCTCAGAACCAAGTGGAGGAGTCAATTCATGTCCAGCTGCATCATGTGCATCATGGCCAGAGGTGGGCAAACGTGTCTCCTGGAACAGAGTGACAATATGCTGTCAGTGAGGTAGTTTGCTTCACTATTCCTTTACCGGGATTGTCAGGCACAGAAGAAAGCATTCCATGACATTCCAGCAAGCCATGTAACAGCCCCAGTTTGCCACATGTGTACAGGTGCCGCCTACTCGCTATCCTAACTAGGGTTACTAGTTCAGCACAAATCGTTAAACATGGCAGTGACACTCTCCCTAGCTCACCCTCAAACAAACACACAGTTCATGCTGATCTAGATAGACAGACACTTTATGAAACAGATATGCACCAGGAGGTAGTTAGAGACAATGGCCTTGAATACATGAACTCCCATTCAGATATTGGTATAGTTCTGTCAGTATGTGGCCACATGGTCAATACAGTGGGATCGAAGACTGGAAGCATCTCTAATGGAAAAACCTATCTGGAATAGAAAAATAACGACGGTTTTTATCAGACACACACAAATAGGAAAACTCTTGAGTTGAGCATATTTCCACAATGAACAAAATCAAGGCTGTGTGTTAAAAGTAAAATAGATACATATTAAGATTCCAGTAAGATTTGCAGGACAGAAGTCTGAAAAAGAGCATTACAATTGAACAAATGTTGAATGTCATCTAAAAGTGTTAAAAGTTGAAGTGGGAGATATCAGTGTTTTTTTTTATTATTATTATTTTTCTCTTGTTTTTGTTAGCATTTTTTTTTTCATTTCACAGAAAGGGCATTTTTGACTCCATGTATGTCTGCATACTATTTTCACTCACTGTTCTTGAAGGGCAGAATAGGACATCAGATCCCTTGAAATGGAGTTAAGATGGGTGGTGAGCCACCACAGAGTTTCTGGGAATCAAAACCAGGTCTTTCAAAAGAGCAGCGAATGCTTTTAACAGTGTATGCCTTTTCAGTCCTACCAGATTTTCAAGGCACATTCTGTCCATATAGCCCACGCAGGCTTTGAAAATGCCATGCTCCTGCCTGAATCTGCAAAATGCTAGGAACACATGGGCCATCAATCCCTGGCCCGTGATCTGTATGATTTCACAGAAGGTTACAGGTCAACAATGAGTGGTGATGCTAGGTCTAAGTATACTTAATAAATATCACAACGCACAAGAGCTCAAGTCTTGTTCTAATGAAACCTAGAAACTCCTTGTGGATCCACGGGTAGATGTCAATTTCCACAACTTACCACGGGGTCGTGTTTGGTGGCACTCTTCCCGGACTCCAATGTTGAGTACACTGGCTCACCTAGAAGTTAAACCAGGAAAATTCATGAGTTCTCCCTTTATTTTCAGGAGGTTTCCCAATCCAAATACCACTGACATGTCCCATTCCCCTTGTCGGGATAGAATACATGGCGACAGGAATACGATAGCAATGCTCATCACGGTGACAAAAGCAGCCTCAGACTTGGGAGAATTTCGATAGAACACATATGGTTTTGAAGTGTGCTGGTGACATGTACAGCTGGCTCTTAGGCAATCTTGCTTATTAGCCTTAAAGAACAACTAGAGATTCAGCATTCACATCCTGTCTGCATGGTATGCCAACCTTTCTTCAGGACTGGACAGGCACTGTTATGGTCGAGAACCCTTACAAGTGACTCAACAAACATATAATGACAAGTTTAATTTCTTAATATTATTTTTTGTTTATGTCCATTGCATTTATAACTACAACAGAAACACTCCTTTACTGATTCAGTGTATAATGAGTGACAGTAGCAGGCAACCTGACAGGTTAAATCTACTAAATATAAATGATGGAATAAGATAATTTATTAAGAACAAGACAACAAATTATTTTACAGGTAGTCGTTTAAATATCCACTGGCATCGGCCGGCTTCATATCATTGTAGGAAACAGGATGGATATAAATGGACTGTAATCTATGAGATGATACCCATGGAACTCAGGAGAGTTTGTATTATGGCCAGATAATGGAATGCATTACTATGGCATCAAAACTAACCTTACACATACACACACACATTAGCTGACACACCTATATCGTTCACAGCATGAATGGTGTGGTCAAATGGCTCCAGTGGTCAAGGGAACAGTCCACTCTTCCTTAGGACCCATGCTTGGTTCACAGAAACTACACAGCAGCTGACAGCCATCTGTATCTGCAATTCCAGGTTCTCTGAAGGCTTCTTATGTCCTCCACATGTGTCACACATGAGCGTGATACACAGAAATAAGATGGAAGCATTGCCACAATCATGGGATAGCTGCCAAGGAGGGCTGCTAACAGGGCGTACTTACAGCCCAAAAGAGAAAAGTGCCTTGCACCGAAGCTCTATGTAGATGCTGGGAACAAAGCCCAAGTCCTCAGTTCTGCTGGAGGAGCCAGTATTAACCAGTCACCTCCCATTTTTTTCCAGCCACAGACCCTGCCCTCTGGAAGCACAGAATAAAACGTACTCATTATGGAACCATGTTGATGGGACACTGCCAAATAAGACTTTACTTCAATTAAATTTTGAGGGGCTATACCTGCAGGTACCTATACGTTTGTCTGGAATCACATGTTTCTACACATTCCTGGACTAATGAAATAGATAATAGTTGTTAAGATATCCCCAATACTGAGAATGCAGGCATAACAACAACGATTATGTTAGACATAATAATCCAATTAAAAGATACTATCCATATGGAGATCAAAGGGAAATACCTTACTCATAAAGTTAGTAATCATATCACACGTCCTTTCCAAAAACTAATCTGAAATTCTAATTGCATTAGGCTTTCAACTGAGCAACAGCAGCAGTACAGAAGGAACAGCAGTCGCCTAAACAGCCAATGAGAAGAACCGACTGCCATGGAAAGTGACAAGTCTCCTTGTGTATCAGGAGGTGCCTGCAGGTGCATTTTGCACGTTCGAGAGCTGGTTGTTGGGAAGGGAGAAACGAGTCTGGTGGGAGCTCATATATACTTTCATGATTTGTGAATGGGGCCACTGTGCATCTTTGGGGAAGTGAAGATGGAATGTGACACGGCACCCCCACCTTTCTCAGGATCCAAGAAGCTGAACCCGTTTACGTTTCACTTATGCAACCAAAGCTCCAGACCATATTTTTGATGTTCCCAACTCAACACCACAATACATGATCAAAGGAATAAATCTTGAGTGGAAATATGTACTTGTAAAGTACATAGCATTAATAAGAGATAACATAACTAACACTTTAAGGTGTATTTGTCCTATCTAAAGAGCTATATGAGATCTCAGTTCATTGACATCTTACTGTAATAGAGCTTTCAATGGAGTAAACTTTCAGAATTCACATTCCTATCATGAGACCAACCTGTCATCCTCAAGTGAAATTCCCTGTAATGTCAGAGAAAGGACTTGCACCCCAATAAAGGCTTATCATTTACCTAGGAGTATAATAATAGAGGCCATGATAGAGAGGAGACACCTAGGAGCACTGATTGTTTCTTCTTCTTCATGTTATAGACACATGGACACATGATTCACAGCAATAAAATATTAAATGTATTTTAGATTTTAAATATGATTGGGTGGGAACAATGACTTTGGGGGAAAACTTTGAAGTAATTGACTCCGGAATTTTTAGCCTAAACATTGAGTCATGACATGCTATATTGGCCTCGGTACATCCTTATCAATGAAGACACAGAAATTTAATCTGAAAACGGTTTGCAGCTGGGCATGTGTGGCCCAGGAATCTACTCTCTGCACCTACGAATCAAATATATGTGGATATCTATGATGTTAGGGAGGCCTGATGAACAGAAAATTGGGGGACATGCTCACCATATAGGTTGGGGAGAAAAAAAAGAAAAACAGACACAACTTGGAAATTTACTGTTCTTCTGGTCTGTCAGAAAACAATTCATTTTCAAAATTCCATAATGTGTATCAAGGTGAAGCCTTGACATCATAGACATTTGGACTGTAAACTGAGGGCCCTCATGACCCTTTCCTTATCCAGTTGGTTTTGGGAACTGTTTCTAACAGAATGAAGAAAAAACTTTAAGTTAAGCACAGACCAACATTCAAAAATACTCAGATTTTAAAACAAAACCTACCTGGCATTGGAGGAAACGGTGGTCCCACAAAGTCCCCTGGTGGGAAATACCATCCAGAACCTCCACAGGCGTTTCCTGGAGGAGGAGGTGGTGGGATCTGGCCTCTTGGATCAACTGTAAAGGCAGGGCCCTCAGGTCCTCTAAGCTCAGAACCAAGTGGAGGAGTCAATTCATGTCCAGCTGCATCATGTGCATCATGGCCAGAGGTGGGCAAACGTGTCTCCTGGAACAGAGTGACAATATGCTGTCAGTGAGGTAGTTTGCTTCACTATTGCTTTACTGGGAGTGTCAGGCACAGAAGAAAGCATTCCATGACATTCCAGCAAGCCATGTAACAGCCCCAGTTTGCCACATGTGTACAGGTGCTGTCTATTCGCTATCCTAACTAGGGTTACTAGTTCATCACAAATTGTTAAACATGGCAGTGAAACTCTCCCTAGCTCACCCTCAAACAAACACACAGTTCATGCTGATCTAGATAGACAGACACTTTATGAAACAGATATGCACCAGGAGGTTGGTAGAGACAATGGCCTTGAATACATGAACTCCCATTCAGATATTGGTATAGTTCTGTCAGTATGTGGCTAAATGGTCAATACAGTGGGATCGAAGACTGGAAGCATCTCTAATGGAAAAACCTATCTGGAATCGAAAAATAACGACGGTTTTTATCAGACACACACAAATAGGAAAACTCTTGAGTTGAGCATATTTCCACAATGAACAAAATCAAGGCTGTGTGTTAAAAGTAAAATAGATACATATTAAGATTCCAGTAAGATTTGCAGGACAGAAGTCTGAAAAAGAGCATTACAATTGAACAAATGTTGAATGTAATCTAAAAGTGTTAAAAGTTGAAGTGGGAGATATCAGTGTTTTTTTTTTTTTATCATTGTTTTTCCCTTGTTTTTGTTAGCATTTTTTTTTTCATTTCACAGAAAGGGCATTTTTGACTCCATGTATGTCTGCATACTATTTTCACTCACTGTTCTTGAAGGGCAGAATAGGACATCAGATCCCTTGAAATGGAGTTAAGATGGGTGGTGAGCCACCACAGAGTTTCTGGGAATCAAAACCAGGTCCTTCAAAAGAGCAGCGAATGCTTTTAACAGTGTATGCCTTTTCAGTCCTACCAGGTTTTCAAGGCACATTCTGTCCATATAGCCACGCAGGCTTTGAAAATGCCATGCTCCTGCCTGAATCTGGCCCGTGATCTGTATGATTTCACAGAAGGTTACAGGTCAACAATGAGTGGTGATGCTAGGTCTAAGTATACTTAATAAATATCACAACGCACAAGAGCTCAAGTCTTGTTCTAATGAAACCTAGAAACTCCTTGTGGATCCACGGGTAGATGTCAATTTCCACAACTTACCACGGGGTCGTGTTTGGTGGCACTCTTCCCGGACTCCAATGTTGAGTACACTGGCTCACCTAGAAGTTAAACCAGGAAAATTCATGAGTTCTCCCTTTATTTTCAGGAGGTTTCCCAATCCAAATACCACTGACATGTCCCATTCCCCTTGTCGGGATAGAATACATGGCGACAGGAATACGATAGCAATGCTCATCACGGTGACAAAAGCAGCCTCAGACTTGGGAGAATTTCGATAGAACACATATGGTTTTGAAGTGTGCTGGTGACATGTACAGCTGGCTCTTAGGCAATCTTGCTTATTAGCCTTAAAGAACAACTAGAGATTCAGCATTCACATCCTGTCTGCATGGTATGCCAACCTTTCTTCAGGACTGGACAGGCACTGTTATGGTCGAGAACCCTTACAAGTGACTCAACAAACATATAATGACAAGTTCAATTTCTTAATATTATTTTTTGTTTATGTCCATTGCATTTATAACTACAACAGAAACACTCCTTTACTGATTCAGTGTATAATGAGTGACAGTAGCAGGCAACCTGACAGGTTAAATCTACTAAATATAAATGATGGAATAAGATAATTTATTAAGAACAAGACAACAAATTATTTTACAGGTAGTCGTTTAAATATCCACTGGCATCGGCCGGCTTCATATCGTTGTAGGAAACAGGATGGATATAAATGGACTGTAATCTATGAGATGATACCCATGGAACGCAGGAGAGTTTGTATTATGACCAGATAATGGAATGCATTACTATGGCATCAAAACTAACCTTACACATACACACACACATTAGCTGACACACCTATATCGTTCACAGCATGAATGGTGTGGTCAAATGGCTCCAGTGGTCAAGGGAACAGTCCACTCTTCCTTAGGACCCATGCTTGGTTCACAGAAACTACACAGCAGCTGACAGCCATCTGTATCTGCAATTCCAGGTTCTCTGAAGGCTTCTTATGTCCTCCACATGTGTCACACATGAGCGTGATACACAGAAATAAGATGGAAGCATTGCCACAATCATGGGATAGCTGCCAAGGAGGGCTGCTAACAGGGCGTACTTACAGCCCAAAAGAGAAAAGTGCCTTGCACCGAAGCTCTATGTAGATGCTGGGAACAAAGCCCAAGTCCTCAGTTCTGCTGGAGGAGCCAGTATTAACCAGTCACCTCCCATTTTTTTCCAGCCACAGACCCTGCCCTCTGGAAGCACAGAATAAAACGTACTCATTATGGAACCATGTTGATGGGACACTGCCAAATAAGACTTTACTTCAATTAAATTTTGAGGGGCTATACCTGCAGGCACCTATACGTTTGTCTGGAACCACATGTTTCTACACATTCCTGGACTAATGAAATAGATAATAGTTGTTAAGATATCCCCAATACTGAGAATGCAGGCATAACAACAACGATTATGGTAGACATAATAATCCAATTAAAAGATACTATCCATATGGAGATCAAAGGGAAATACCTTACACATAAAGTTAGTAATCATATCACACGTCCTTTCCAAAAACTAATCTGAAATTCTAATTGCATTAGGCTTCCAACTGAGCAACAGCAGCAGTACAGAAGGAACAGCAGTCGCCTAAACAGCCAATGAGAAGAACCGACTGCCATGGAAAGTGACAAGTCTCCTTGTGTATCAGGATGTGCCTGCAGGTGCATTTTGCACGTTCGGGAGCTGGTTGTTGGGAAGGGTTAAACGAGTCTGATGCGAGCTCATATATACTTTCATGATTTGTGAATGGGGCAACTGTGCATCTTTGGGGAAGTGAAGATGGAATGTGACACGGCACCCCCACGTTTCTCAGGATCCAAGAAGCTGAACCCGTTTACGTTTCACTTATGCAACCAAAGCTCCAGACCATATTTTTGATGTTCCCAACTCAACACCACAATACATGATCAAAGGAATAAATCTTGAGTGGAAATATGTACTTGTAAAGTACATAGCATTAATAAGAGATAACATAACTAACACTTTAAGGTGTATTTGTCCTATCTAAAGAGCTATATGAGATCTCAGTTCATTGACGTCTTACTGTAATAGAGCTTTCAATGGAGTAAACTTTCAGAATTCACATTCCTATCATGAGACCAACCTGTCATCCTCAAGTGAAATTCCCTGTAAAGTCAGAGAAAGGACTTGCACCCCAATAAAGGCTTATCATTTACCTAGGAGTATAATAATAGAGGCCATGACAGAGAGGAGACACCTAGGAGCATTGATTGTTTCTTCTTCTTCATGTTATAGACACTTGGACACATGATTCACAGCAACAAAATATTAAATGTATTTTAGATTTTAAATATGATTGGGTGGGAACAATGACTTTGGGGGAAAACTTTGAAGTAATTGACTCCGGAATTTTTAGCCTAAACATTGAGTCATGACATGCTATGTTGGCCTCGGTACATTCTTATCAATGAAGACCCAGAAATTTAATCTGAAAACGGTTTGCAGCTGGGCATGTGTGGCCCAGGAATCTACTCTCTGCACCTACGAATCAAATATATGTGGATATCTATGATGTTAGGGAGGCCTGATGAACAGAAAATTGGGGGACATGCTCACCATATAGGTTGGGGAGAAAAAAAAAGAAAAACAGACAATAAAAACAGACACAACTTGGAAATTTACTGTTCTTCTGGTCGGTCAGAAAACAATTCATTTTCAAAATTCCATAATGTGTATCAAGGTGAAGCCTTGACATCATAGACATTTGGACTGTAAACTGAGGGCCCTCATGACCCTTTCCTTATCCAGTTGGTTTTGGGAACTGTTTCTAACAGAATGAAGAAAAAACTTTAAGTTAAGCACAGACCAACATTCAAAAATACTCAGACTTTTAAAACAAAACCTACCTGGCATTGGAGGAAACGGTGGTCCCACAAAGTCCCCTGGTGGGAAATACCATCCAGGACCTCCACAGGCGTTTCCTGGAGGAGGAGGTGGTGGGATCTGGCCTCTTGGATCAACTGTAAAGGCAGGGCCCTCAGGTCCTCTAAGCTCAGAACCAAGTGGAGGAGTCAATTCATGTCCAGCTGCATCATGTGCATCATGGCCAGAGGTGGGCAAACGTGTCTCCTGGAACAGAGTGACAATATGCTGTCAGTGAGGTAGTTTGCTTCACTATTGCTTTACTGGGAGTGTCAGGCACAGAAGAAAGCATTCCATGACATTCCAGCAAGCCATGTAACAGCCCCAGTTTGCCACATGTGTACAGGTGCTGTCTACTCGCTATCATAACTATGGTTACTAGTTCAGCACAAATTGTTAAACATGGCAGTGAAACTCTCCCTAGCTCACCCTCAAACAAACACACAGTTCATGCTGATCTAGATAGACAGACACTTTATGAAACAGATATGCACCAGGAGGTTGGTAGAGACAATGGCCTTGAATACATGAACTCCCATTCAGATATTGGTATAGTTCTGTCAGTATGTGGCTAAATGGTCAATACAGTGGGATCGAAGACTGGAAGCATCTCTAATGGAAAAACCTATCTGGAATCGAAAAATAACGACGGTGTTTATCAGACACACACAAATAGGAAAACTCTTGAGTTGAGCATATTTCCACAATGAACAAAATCAAGGCTGTGTGTTAAAAGTAAAATAGATACATATTAAGATTCCAGTAAGATTTGCAGGACAGAAGTCTGAAAAAGAGCATTACAATTGAACAAATGTTGAATGTAATCTAAAAGTGTTAAAAGTTGAAGTGGGAGATATCAGTGTTTTTTTTTTTATCATTGTTTTTCTCTTGTTTTTGTTAGCATTTTTTTTTCATTTCACAGAAAGGGCATTTTTGACTCCATGTATGTCTGCATACTATTTTCACTCACTGTTCTTGAAGGGCAGAATAGGACATCAGATCCCTTGAAATGGAGTTAAGATGGGTGGTGAGCCACCACAGAGTTTCTGGGAATCAAAACCAGGTCCTTCAAAAGAGCAGCGAATGCTTTTAACAGTGTATGCCTTTTCAGTCCTACCAGGTTTTCAAGGCACATTCTGTCCATATAGCCACGCAGGCTTTGAAAATGCCATGCTCCTGCCTGAATCTGCAAAATGCTAGGAATACGTGGGCCATCAATCCCTGGCCCGTGATCTGTATGATTTCACAGAAGGTTACAGGTCAACAATGAGTGGTGATGCTAGGTCTAAGTATACTTAATAAATATCACAACACACAAGAGCTCAAGTCTTGTTCTAATGAAACCTAGAAACTCCTTGTGGATCCACGGGTAGATGTCAATTTCCACAACTTACCACGGGGTCGTGTTTGGTGGCACTCTTCCCCGACTCCAATGTTGAGTACACTGGCTCACCTAGAAGTTAAACCAGGAAAATTCATGAGTTCTCCCTTTATTTTAGAGAGGTTTCCCAATCCAAATACCACTGACATGTCCCATTCCCCTTGTCGGGATAGAATACATGGCGACAGGAATACGATAGCAATGCTCATCACGGTGACAAAAGCAGCCTCAGACTTGGGAGAATTTCGATAGAACACATATGGTTTTGAAGTGTGCTGGTGACATGTACAGCTGGCTCTTAGGCAATCTTGCTTATTAGCCTTAAAGAACAACTAGAGATTCAGCATTCACATCCTGTCTGCATGGTATGCCAACCTTTCTTCAGGACTGGACAGGCACTGTTATGGTCGAGAACCCTTACAAGTGACTCAACAAACATTTAATGAAAAGTTCAATTTCTTAATATTATTTTTTGTTTATGTCCATTGCATTTATAACTACAACAGAAACACTCCTTTACTGATTCAGTGTATAATGAGTGACAGTAGCAGGCAACCTGACAGGTTAAATCTACTAAATATAAATGATGGAATAAGATAATTTATTAAGAACAAGAAAGCAAATTATTTTACAGGTAGTCGTTTAAATATCCACTGGCATCGGCCGGCTTCATATCGTTGTAGGAAACAGGATGGATATAAATGGACTGTAATCTATGAGATGATACCCATGGAACTCAGGAGAGTTTGTATTATGGCCAGATAATGGAATGCATTACTATGGCATCAAAACTAACCTTACACATACACACACACATTAGCTGACACACCTATATCATTCACAGCATGAATGGTGTGGTCAAATGGCTCCAGTGGTCAAGGGAACAGTCCACTCTTCCTTAGGACCCATGCTTGGTTCACAGAAACTACACAGCAGCTGACAGCCATCTGTATCTGCAATTCCAGGTTCTCTGAAGGCTTCTTATGTCCTCCACATGTGTCACACATGAGCGTGATACACAGAAATAAGATGGAAGCATTGCCACAATCATGGGATAGCTGCCAAGGAGGGCTGCTAACAGGGCGTACTTACAGCCCAAAAGAGAAAAGTGCCTTGCACCGAAGCTCTATGTAGATGCTGGGAACAAAGCCCAAGTCCTCAGTTCTGCTGGAGGAGCCAGTATTAACCAGTCACCTCCCATTTTTTTCCAGCCACAGACCCTGCCCTCTGGAAGCACAGAATAAAATGTACTCATTATGGAACCATGTTGATGGGACACTGCCAAATAAGACTTTACTTCAATTAAATTTTGAGGGGCTATACCTGCAGGTACCTATACGTTTGTCTGGAACCACATGTTTCTACACATTCCTGGACTAATGAAATAGATAATAGTTGTTAAGATATCCCCAATACTGAGAATGCAGGCATAACAACAACGATTATGGTAGACATAATAATCCAATTAAAAGATACTATCCATATGGAGATCAAAGGGAAATACCTTACACATAAAGTTAGTAATCATATCACACGTCATTTCCAAAAACTAATCTGAAATTCTAATTGCATTAGGCTTCCAACTGAGCAACAGCAGCAGTACAGAAGGAACAGCAGTCGCCTAAACAGCCAATGAGAAGAACCGACTGCCATGGAAAGTGACAAGTCTCCTTGTGTATCAGGATGTGCCTGCAGGTGCATTTTGCACGTTCGGGAGCTGGTTGTTGGGAAGGGAGAAACGAGTCTGGTGCGAGCTCATATATACTTTCATGATTTGTGAATGGGGCCACTGTGCATCTTTGGGGAAGTGAAGATGGAATGTGACACGGCACCCCCACGTTTCTCAGGATCCAAGAAGCTGAACCCGTTTACGTTTCACTTATGCAACCAAAGCTCCAGACCATATTTTTGATGTTCCCAACTCAACACCACAATACATGATCAAAGGAATAAATCTTGAGTGGAGATATGTACTTGTAAAGTACATAGCATTAATAAGAGATAACATAACTAACACTTTAAGGTGTATTTGTCCTATCTAAAGAGCTATATGAGATCTCAGTTCATTGACGTCTTACTGTAATAGAGCTTTCAATGGAGTAAACTTTCAGAATTCACATTCCTATCATGAGACCAACCTGTCATCCTCAAGTGAAATTCCCTGTAAAGTCAGAGAAAGGACTTGCACCCCAATAAAGGCTTATCATTTACCTAGGAGTATAATAATAGAGGCCATGACAGAGAGGAGACACCTAGGAGCATTGATTGTTTCTTCTTCTTCATGTTATAGACACTTGGACACATGATTCACAGCAACAAAATATTGAATGTATTTTAGATTTTAAATATGATTGGGTGGGAACAATGACTTTGGGGGGAAAACTTTGAAGTAATTGACTCCGGAATTTTTAGCCTAAACATTGAGTCATGACATGCTATGTTGGCCTCGGTACATTCTTATCAATGAAGACCCAGAAATTTAATCTGAAAACGGTTTGCAGCTGGGCATGTGTGGCCCAGGAATCTACTCTCTGCACCTACGAATCAAATATATGTGGATATCTATGATGTTAGGGAGGCCTGATGAACAGAAAATTGGGGGACATGCTCACCATATAGGTTGGGGAGAAAAAAAAAGAAAAACAGCAAAAACAGACACAACTTGGAAATTTACTGTTCTTCTGGTCTGTCAGAAAACAATTCATTTTCAAAATTCCATAATGTGTATCAAGGTGAAGCCTTGACATCATAGACATTTGGACTGTAAACTGAGGGCCCTCATGACCCTTTCCTTATCCAGTTGGTTTTGGGAACTGTTTCTAACAGAATGAAGAAAAAACTTTAAGTTAAGCACAGACCAACATTCAAAAATACTCAGACTTTTAAAACAAAACCTACCTGGCATTGGAGGAAACGGTGGTCCCACAAAGTCCCCTGGTGGGAAATACCATCCAGGACCTCCACAGGCGTTTCCTGGAGGAGGAGGTGGTGGGATCTGGCCTCTTGGATCAACTGTAAAGGCAGGGCCCTCAGGTCCTCTAAGCTCAGAACCAAGTGGAGGAGTCAATTCATGTCCAGCTGCATCATGTGCATCATGGCCAGAGGTGGGCAAACGTGTCTCCTGGAACAGAGTGACAATATGCTGTCAGTGAGGTAGTTTGCTTCACTATTGCTTTACTGGGAGTGTCAGGCACAGAAGAAAGCATTCCATGACATTCCAGCAAGCCATGTAACAGCCCCAGTTTGCCACATGTGTACAGGTGCTGTCTATTCGCTATCCTAACTAGGGTTACTAGTTCAGCACAAATTGTTAAACATGGCAGTGAAACTCTCCCTAGCTCACCCTCAAACAAACACACAGTTCATGCTGATCTAGATAGACAGACACTTTATGAAACAGATATGCACCAGGAGGTTGGTAGAGACAATGGCCTTGAATACATGAACTCCCATTCAGATATTGGTATAGTTCTGTCAGTATGTGGCTAAATGGTCAATACAGTGGGATCGAAGACTGGAAGCATCTCTACTGGAAAACCTATCTGGAATCGAAAAATAACGACGGTGTTTATCAGACACACACAAATAGGAAAACTCTTGAGTTGAGCATATTTCCACAATGAACAAAATCAAGGCTGTGTGTTAAAAGTAAAATAGATACATATTAAGATTCCAGTAAGATTTGCAGGACAGAAGTCTGAAAAAGAGCATTACAATTGAACAAATGTTGAATGTAATCTAAAAGTGTTAAAAGTTGAAGTGGGAGATATCAGTGTTTTTTTTTTTTTATCATTGTTTTTCTCTTGTTTTTGTTAGCATTTTTTTTTTTTCATTTCACAGAAAGGGCATTTTTGACTCCATGTATGTCTGCATACTATTTTCACTCACTGTTCTTGAAGGGCAGAATAGGACATCAGATCCCTTGAAATGGAGTTAAGATGGGTGGTGAGCCACCACAGAGTTTCTGGGAATCAAAACCAGGTCCTTCAAAAGAGCAGCGAATGCTTTTAACAGTGTATGCCTTTTCAGTCCTACCAGGTTTTCAAGGCACATTCTGTCCATATAGCCACGCAGGCTTTGAAAATGCCATGCTCCTGCCTGAATCTGCAAAATGCTAGGAACACGTGGGCCATCAATCCCTGGCCCGTGATCTGTATGATTTCACAGAAGGTTACAGGTCAACAATGAGTGGTGATGCTAGGTCTAAGTATACTTAATAAATATCACAACGCACAAGAGCTCAAGTCTTGTTCTAATGAAACCTAGAAACTCCTTGTGGATCCACGGGTAGATGTCAATTTCCACAAATTACCACGGGGTCGTGTTTGGTGGCACTCTTCCCGGACTCCAATGTTGAGTACACTGGCTCACCTAGAAGTTAAACCAGGAAAATTCATGAGTTCTCCCTTTATTTTCAGGAGGTTTCCCAATCCAAATACCACTGACATGTCCCATTCCCCTTGTCGGGATAGAATACATGGCGACAGGAATACGATAGCAATGCTCATCACGGTGACAAAAGCAGCCTCAGACTTGGGAGAATTTCGATAGAACACATATGGTTTTGAAGTGTGCTGGTGACATGTACAGCTGGCTCTTAGGCAATCTTGCTTATTAGCCTTAAAGAACAACTAGAGATTCAGCATTCACATCCTGTCTGCATGGTATGCCAACCTTTCCTTCAGGACTGGACAGGCACTGTTATGGTCGAGAACCCTTACAAGTGACTCAACAAACATTTAATGAAAAGTTCAATTTCTTAATATTATTTTTTGTTTATGTCCATTGCATTTATAACTACAACAGAAACACTCCTTTACTGATTCAGTGTATAATGAGTGACAGTAGCAGGCAACCTGACAGGTTAAATCTACTAAATATAAATGATGGAATAAGATAATTTATTAAGAACAAGAAAGCAAATTATTTTACAGGTAGTCGTTTAAATATCCACTGGCATCGGCCGGCTTCATATCGTTGTAGGAAACAGGATGGATATAAATGGACTGTAATCTATGAGATGATACCCATGGAACTCAGGAGAGTTTGTATTATGGCCAGATAATGGAATGCATTACTATGGCATCAAAACTAACCTTACACATACACACACACATTAGCTGACACACCTATATCATTCACAGCATGAATGGTGTGGTCAAATGGCTCCAGTGGTCAAGGGAACAGTCCACTCTTCCTTAGGACCCATGCTTGGTTCACAGAAACTACACAGCAGCTGACAGCCATCTGTATCTGCAATTCCAGGTTCTCTGAAGGCTTCTTATGTCCTCCACATGTGTCACACATGAGCGTGATACACAGAAATAAGATGGAAGCATTGCCACAATCATGGGATAGCTGCCAAGGAGGGCTGCTAACAGGGCGTACTTACAGCCCAAAAGAGAAAAGTGCCTTGCACCGAAGCTCTATGTAGATGCTGGGAACAAAGCCCAAGTCCTCAGTTCTGCTGGAGGAGCCAGTATTAACCAGTCACCTCCCATTTTTTTCCAGCCACAGACCCTGCCCTCTGGAAGCACAGAATAAAACGTACTCATTATGGAACCATGTTGATGGGACACTGCCAAATAAGACTTTACTTCAATTAAATTTTGAGGGGCTATACCTGCAGGTACCTATACGTTTGTCTGGAACCACATGTTTCTACACATTCCTGGACTAATGAAATAGATAATAGTTGTTAAGATATCCCCAATACTGAGAATGCAGGCATAACAACAACGATTATGGTAGACATAATAATCCAATTAAAAGATACTATCCATATGGAGATCAAAGGGAAATACCTTACACATAAAGTTAGTAATCATATCACACGTCATTTCCAAAAACTAATCTGAAATTCTAATTGCATTAGGCTTCCAACTGAGCAACAGCAGCAGTACAGAAGGAACAGCAGTCGCCTAAACAGCCAATGAGAAGAACCGACTGCCATGGAAAGTGACAAGTCTCCTTGTGTATCAGGATGTGCCTGCAGGTGCATTTTGCACGTTCGGGAGCTGGTTGTTGGGAAGGGAGAAACGAGTCTGGTGCGAGCTCATATATACTTTCATGATTTGTGAATGGGGCCACTGTGCATCTTTGGGGGAAGTGAAGATGGAATGTGACACGGCACCCCCCACGTTTCTCAGGATCCAAGAAGCTGAACCCGTTTACGTTTCACTTATGCAACCAAAGCTCCAGACCATATTTTTGATGTTCCCAACTCAACACCACAATACATGATCAAAGGAATAAATCTTGAGTGGAGATATGTACTTGTAAAGTACATAGCATTAATAAGAGATAACATAACTAACACTTTAAGGTGTATTTGTCCTATCTAAAGAGCTATATGAGATCTCAGTTCATTGACGTCTTACTGTAATAGAGCTTTCAATGGAGTAAACTTTCAGAATTCACATTCCTATCATGAGACCAACCTGTCATCCTCAAGTGAAATTCCCTGTAAAGTCAGAGAAAGGACTTGCACCCCAATAAAGGCTTATCATTTACCTAGGAGTATAATAATAGAGGCCATGACAGAGAGGAGACACCTAGGAGCATTGATTGTTTCTTCTTCTTCATGTTATAGACACTTGGACACATGATTCACAGCAACAAAATATTAAATGTATTTTAGATTTTAAATATGATTGGGTGGGAACAATGACTTTGGGGGAAAACTTTGAAGTAATTGACTCCGGAATTTTTAGCCTAAACATTGAGTCATGACATGCTATGTTGGCCTCGGTACATTCTTATCAATGAAGACCCAGAAATTTAATCTGAAAACGGTTTGCAGCTGGGCATGTGTGGCCCAGGAATCTACTCTCTGCACCTACGAATCAAATATATGTGGATATCTATGATGTTAGGGAGGCCTGATGAACAGAAAATTGGGGGACATGCTCACCATATAGGTTGGGGAGAAAAAAAAAAGAAAAACAGACAATAAAAACAGACACAACTTGGAAATTTACTGTTCTTCTGGTCGGTCAGAAAACAATTCATTTTCAAAATTCCATAATGTGTATCAAGGTGAAGCCTTGACATCATAGACATTTGGACTGTAAACTGAGGGCCCTCATGACCCTTTCCTTATCCAGTTGGTTTTGGGAACTGTTTCTAACAGAATGAAGAAAAAACTTTAGGTTAAGCACAGACCAACATTCAAAAATACTCAGACTTTTAAAACAAAACCTACCTGGCATTGGAGGAAACGGTGGTCCCACAAAGTCCCCTGGTGGGAAATACCATCCAGGACCTCCACAGGCGTTTCCTGGAGGAGGAGGTGGTGGGATCTGGCCTCTTGGATCAACTGTAAAGGCAGGGCCCTCAGGTCCTCTAAGCTCAGAACCAAGTGGAGGAGTCAATTCATGTCCAGCTGCATCATGTGCATCATGGCCAGAGGTGGGCAAACGTGTCTCCTGGAACAGAGTGACAATATGCTGTCAGTGAGGTAGTTTGCTTCACTATTGCTTTACTGGGAGTGTCAGGCACAGAAGAAAGCATTCCATGACATTCCAGCAAGCCATGTAACAGCCCCAGTTTGCCACATGTGTACAGGTGCTGTCTATTCGCTATCCTAACTAGGGTTACTAGTTCAGCACAAATTGTTAAACATGGCAGTGAAACTCTCCCTAGCTCACCCTCAAACAAACACACAGTTCATGCTGATCTAGATAGACAGACACTTTATGAAACAGATATGCACCAGGAGGTTGGTAGAGACAATGGCCTTGAATACATGAACTCCCATTCAGATATTGGTATAGTTCTGTCAGTATGTGGCTAAATGGTCAATACAGTGGGATCGAAGACTGGAAGCATCTCTACTGGAAAACCTATCTGGAATCGAAAAATAACGACGGTGTTTATCAGACACACACAAATAGGAAAACTCTTGAGTTGAGCATATTTCCACAATGAACAAAATCAAGGCTGTGTGTTAAAAGTAAAATAGATACATATTAAGATTCCAGTAAGATTTGCAGGACAGAAGTCTGAAAAAGAGCATTACAATTGAACAAATGTTGAATGTAATCTAAAAGTGTTAAAAGTTGAAGTGGGAGATATCAGTGTTTTTTTTTTTTATCATTGTTTTTCTCTTGTTTTTGTTAGCATTTTTTTTTTTTTCATTTCACAGAAAGGGCATTTTTGACTCCATGTATGTCTGCATACTATTTTCACTCACTGTTCTTGAAGGGCAGAATAGGACATCAGATCCCTTGAAATGGAGTTAAGATGGGTGGTGAGCCACCACAGAGTTTCTGGGAATCAAAACCAGGTCCTTCAAAAGAGCAGCGAATGCTTTTAACAGTGTATGCCTTTTCAGTCCTACCAGGTTTTCAAGGCACATTCTGTCCATATAGCCACGCAGGCTTTGAAAATGCCATGCTCCTGCCTGAATCTGCAAATCTAGGAACACGTGGGCCATCAATCCCTGGCCCGTGATCTGTATGATTTCACAGAAGGTTACAGGTCAACAATGAGTGGTGATGCTAGGTCTAAGTATACTTAATAAATATCACAACGCACAAGAGCTCAAGTCTTGTTCTAATGAAACCTAGAAACTCCTTGTGGATCCACGGGTAGATGTCAATTTCCACAAATTACCACGGGGTCGTGTTTGGTGGCACTCTTCCCGGACTCCAATGTTGAGTACACTGGCTCACCTAGAAGTTAAACCAGGAAAATTCATGAGTTCTCCCTTTATTTTCAGGAGGTTTCCCAATCCAAATACCACTGACATGTCCCATTCCCCTTGTCGGGATAGAATACATGGCGACAGGAATACGATAGCAATGCTCATCACGGTGACAAAAGCAGCCTCAGACTTGGGAGAATTTCGATAGAACACATATGGTTTTGAAGTGTGCTGGTGACATGTACAGCTGGCTCTTAGGCAATCTTGCTTATTAGCCTTAAAGAACAACTAGAGATTCAGCATTCACATCCTGTCTGCATGGTATGCCAACCTTTCCTTCAGGACTGGACAGGCACTGTTATGGTCGAGAACCCTTACAAGTGACTCAACAAACATTTAATGAAAAGTTCAATTTCTTAATATTATTTTTTGTTTATGTCCATTGCATTTATAACTACAACAGAAACACTCCTTTACTGATTCAGTGTATAATGAGTGACAGTAGCAGGCAACCTGACAGGTTAAATCTACTAAATATAAATGATGGAATAAGATAATTTATTAAGAACAAGAAAGCAAATTATTTTACAGGTAGTCGTTTAAATATCCACTGGCATCGGCCGGCTTCATATCGTTGTAGGAAACAGGATGGATATAAATGGACTGTAATCTATGAGATGATACCCATGGAACTCAGGAGAGTTTGTATTATGGCCAGATAATGGAATGCATTACTATGGCATCAAAACTAACCTTACACATACACACACACATTAGCTGACACACCTATATCATTCACAGCATGAATGGTGTGGTCAAATGGCTCCAGTGGTCAAGGGAACAGTCCACTCTTCCTTAGGACCCATGCTTGGTTCACAGAAACTACACAGCAGCTGACAGCCATCTGTATCTGCAATTCCAGGTTCTCTGAAGGCTTCTTATGTCCTCCACATGTGTCACACATGAGCGTGATACACAGAAATAAGATGGAAGCATTGCCACAATCATGGGATAGCTGCCAAGGAGGGCTGCTAACAGGGCGTACTTACAGCCCAAAAGAGAAAAGTGCCTTGCACCGAAGCTCTATGTAGATGCTGGGAACAAAGCCCAAGTCCTCAGTTCTGCTGGAGGAGCCAGTATTAACCAGTCACCTCCCATTTTTTTCCAGCCACAGACCCTGCCCTCTGGAAGCACAGAATAAAACGTACTCATTATGGAACCATGTTGATGGGACACTGCCAAATAAGACTTTACTTCAATTAAATTTTGAGGGGCTATACCTGCAGGTACCTATACGTTTGTCTGGAACCACATGTTTCTACACATTCCTGGACTAATGAAATAGATAATAGTTGTTAAGATATCCCCAATACTGAGAATGCAGGCATAACAACAACGATTATGGTAGACATAATAATCCAATTAAAAGATACTATCCATATGGAGATCAAAGGGAAATACCTTACACATAAAGTTAGTAATCATATCACACGTCATTTCCAAAAACTAATCTGAAATTCTAATTGCATTAGGCTTCCAACTGAGCAACAGCAGCAGTACAGAAGGAACAGCAGTCGCCTAAACAGCCAATGAGAAGAACCGACTGCCATGGAAAGTGACAAATCTCCTTGTGTATCAGGATGTGCCTGCAGGTGCATTTTGCACGTTCGGGAGCTGGTTGTTGGGAAGGGAGAAACGAGTCTGGTGCGAGCTCATATATACTTTCATGATTTGTGAATGGGGCCACTGTGCATCTTTGGGGAAGTGAAGATGGAATGTGACACGGCACCCCACGTTTCTCAGGATCCAAGAAGCTGAACCCGTTTACGTTTCACTTATGCAACCAAAGCTCCAGACCATATTTTTGATGTTCCCAACTCAACACCACAATACATGATCAAAGGAATAAATCTTGAGTGGAGATATGTACTTGTAAAGTACATAGCATTAATAAGAGATAACATAACTAACACTTTAGGGTGTATTTGTCCTATCTAAAGAGCTATAGTGAGATCTCAGTTCATTGACGTCTTACTGTAGTAGAGCTTTCAATGGAGTAAACTTTCAGAATTCACATTCCTGTCATGGAGACCAACCTGTCATCCTCAAGTGAAATTCCCTGTAAAGTCAGGAGAAAGGACTTGCACCCCAATGAAAGGCTTATCAGTTTACCTAGGAGTATAATAATAGAGGCCATGACCGTAGAGGAGACACCTAGGAGCATTGGGATTGTTTCTTCCTTCTTCATGTTGTAGACACTTGGATCACATTGGATTCGACAGCAACAAAATATTGAATGTATTTTAGATTTTAAATATGATTGGGTGGGAACAATGACTTTGGGGGGAAAACTTTGAAGTAATTGACTCCGGAATTTTTAGCCTAAACATTGAGTCATGACATGCTATGTTGGCCTCGGTACATTCTTATCAATGAAGACCCAGAAATTTAATCTGAAAACGGTTTGCAGCTGGGCATGTGTGGCCCAGGGAATCTACTCTCTGCACCTACGAATCAAATATATGTGGATGTCTATGATGTTAGGGGAGGCCTGATGAACAGAAAATTGGGGGACATGCTCACCATGTATAGGTTGGGGAGAAAAAAAGAAAAACAGACAATAAGAAACAGACACAACTTGGAAATTTACTGTTCTTCTGGTCCGGTCAGAAAACAATTCATTTTCAAAATTCCATAATGTGTATCAAGGTGAAGCCTTGACATCATAGACATTTGGACTGACTGAGGCCTCTTGTGCATTCCTGTCCAGTTAGTTTGAAGACATTTCAACAGATAAACGCTGGTCGTGATGGCAGCTCCACGTACTCATTTTCAAGCAAGCCTACAGCTGGAGAGCAGTGGTCCACAAAGTCCCTGGTAGGAAGGCCATCAGGGCCTCGAAGGCATTTCCCTGGAGAGGAGGTGGTGGATCCAACTCTTGGTCAACTGCAAGCACCTCAGGTCTCAGCTCAGGAGAACCAAGTGAGAAGTCAATTCATTCCAGCTGCATCATGTGCATCATGGCCAGAGG